>NC_090335.1:80521622-80620709 GCF_035084215.1 Heptranchias perlo | reverse complement strand
TTCCCCCGTCCTCCTCCCCCCGTCCTCCTCCCCCCGTACTCCTCCCCCCGTACTCCTCCCCTCCCCCGTCCTCCTCCCCCGTACTCCTCCCCTCCCCCGTACTCCTCCCCTCCCCCGTACTCCTCCCCTCCCCCGTTCTCCTCCATTCCAGCGGGCAACAGAAATTTAGGGATGGAAGTGATTTGTGACATCCCATTACCTGAGGAGGAGGTGAGGACCTCAAAGGTCCAAAAATCAATCCCTGTCGACCATCTCAGGCGCTTCCTGATGTGAAGCTCAAGACTAGAATTGCTAAGAAAGAACCTGCATTTCTAGAGCGTTTTCATGACTTCAGGACGTCCAAAGGTCTTTACAGCCAATTAAGTACTTTTGAAGTGTAGTCACTGTTGTAATTTAGGAAACGCAGCAGCCAATTTACACACAGCAAGATCCCACAAACAGCAATGTGAGAATGACCAGATAATCTGTTTTTTAGTGATGTTGGTTGAGGGATAAATATTGGCCCAGGACACCGGGGAGAACTCCCCTGCTCTTCTTCGAAATAGTGGCCATGGGATCTTTTACATCCACTTGAGAGGGCAGACGGGACCTCGGTTTAACATCTCATCCAAAAGACGACACCTCCAACAGAGCAGCACTCCCTCAGAACTGACCCTCCGACAGTGCAGCACTCCCTCAGAACTGACCCTCCGACAGTGCAGCACTCCTTCAGTACTGACCCTCCAACAGTGCAGCACTCCCTCAGTACTGACCCTCTGACAGTGCGGCGCTCCCTCAGTACTGACCCTCCGACAGTGCAGCACTCCCTCAGTACTGACCCTCCAACAGTGCGGCACTCCCTCAGTACTGACCCTCCGACAGTGCAGCACTCCCTCAGTACTGACCCTCCGACAGTGCGGCACTCCCTCAGTACTGACCCTCCGACAGTGCGGCGCTCCCTCAGTACTGACCCTCCGACAGTGCGGCACTCCCTCAGTTCTGCACTGGGAGTTTCAGCCTAGATTATGGGCTCAACATTGGGATACAAAACAACATGGAACACAAGGCTGAGGAGGGGGAGGGTAGAGATTGGAACACTGCAGACAACCTCGGAACGATGTACAACAGGATGTTCCAACAATATGTGCTTCTTTTTCTGCAAGTGTGCATTCCATAAACATGCAATATCCTGTGTTGACAACCCATTAATAAGGAGTTATTCACTCTCCCACACACACTGGGCTCGAGCTGAAGTAAATGTCAGCGTTCAATGTCTCGGGCAACCCATACGCCAACCCTTCCTCTCACTTACGTTTTAACTCTCTCGCTGCCATTTTGCTACCTTTCTCCCCCTCCTCCTCCTCTCCAGAAGGCACTGATTCTCGCTGGGGTACAGGTCGCGCTTGCCTGCCGTCTGGTAACTCACCCCACTGGCCATTCTTCACCTGAGCCCAGGCTACTAGACTGTGGAGAGGGTGTCACAGACAAAGACAGTTCTCAACCGCTTCAATGACCCCTACGCACCAATCAGCAAGGGGTCAACAGGCCACGACCAGGAGCGAGAGACCCCCTTGTTGATGTTTTTTCCTTCTCCAGCCCAGGTGGGAGGAGGGTTAAAAACAACTGTATCGCTCGACTGCCACCTTACACAGAATTACACAGAATTCACAGCACAGGAACAGGCCATTCGGCCCAACAGGTCCATGCCGGTGTTTATGCTCCACACGAGCCTCCTCCCTCCCTACCTCATCTCACCCTATCAGCATATCCTTCTATTCCTTTCTCCCTCATGTGTTTATCCAGCTTCCCCTTAAATGTATCTACACTATTTGCCTCAACTACTCCTTGTGGGAGCGAGTTCCACATTCTCACCACTCTCTGGGTAAAGAAGTTTCTCCTGAATTCCCGATTGGATTTATTGGTGACTATCTTATATTGATGGCCCCGAGTCCTGGCCTGAGATTAGCCACCTTGGTGATGGCCGTGTTTCAGCAGTACATTGGACATTTAGTCGATGAGCCACTGGGGAAGTGTGGCTCTGTGCTGGTTTAACATTGAGTTCTGGAACCTTCTGTTTTCTTGTGAAAACGGGTACGGTAGTGTAACGGTTATGTTCCTGGACTAGTAATCCAGAGAACATGAGTTCAAATCCCACCACGGCCAGTTTGAGAATTTGAATCCAGTTTTAAAAAGATCTGGAAATAAAAAGCTGGTCTCAGTTAAAGTGACGTTGAAACTGTCGGATTGTCATAAAAACCCAACTGGTTCATTAATGTTCTTTAGGGAAGGAAACCTGCCGTCCTTACCCGGTCTGGGCCTATATGTGACTCCAGTCCCACATCAACGTGATTGACTCTTCACTGCCCTCTGAAGTGGTCCCAGCAAGTCATTCAGTTGGCCAACACCAAGCCTGATACAAAGCCTCACCACCACCTTAGGAACATAGGAACAGGAGTCGGCCATTCAGCCCCTCGTGCCTGCTCCGCCATTTGATAAGATCATGGCTGATCTGTGATCTAACTCCATATACCTGCCTTTGGCCCATATCCCTTAATACCTTTGGTTGCCAAAAAGCTATCTATCTCAGATTTAAATTTAGCAATTGAGCTAGTATCAATTGCCGTTTGCGGAAGAGAGTTCCAAACTTCTACAACCCTTTGTGTGTAGAAATGTTTTCTAATCTCACTCCTGAAAGGTCTGGCTCTAATTTTTAGACTGTGCCCCCTACTCCTAGAATCCCCAACCAGCGGAAATAGTTTCTCTCTATCCACCCTGTCTGTTCCCCTTAATATCTTATAAACTTCGATCAGATCACCCCTTAACCTTCGAAACTCGAGAGAATACAATCCCAATTTGTGTAATCTCTCCTCGTAACTTAACCCTTGAAGTCCGGGTATCATTCTAGTAAACCTACGCTGCACTCCCTCCAAGGCCAATATGTCCTTCCGAAGGTGCGGTGCCCAGAACTGCTCACAGTACTCCAGGTGGGGTCTAACCAGGGTTTTGTATAGCAATAAATGCCGGCTGTGCTAGCGACACCCACATCCCGAGAAAGAATATCAAAAAAATGTTTGTGGCCTTTGGAGGACAAGCCATCATTGTGTTGAGGTTTGATTGGGCAAGTCTGCAGACAACCAGCTCCTGAGGGAATTGTTCCAGGGTTGAATCGTATATTACAATAACTGTTTATATAATGGCCCACGTTTCAGCACCAGTGTTCAAAATCATGAAGGGGTTTTGATAGAGTAAATAAGGAGAAACTGTTTCCAGTGGCAGGAGGGTCGGTAACCAGAGGGCACAGATTTAAGGTAATTGGCAAAAGAACCAGAGGGGAGATGAGGAGAATATGTTTTACGCAGCGAGTTGTTCTGATCTGGAATGCGCTGCGTGAAAGGGCGGTGGAAGCAGATTCATTAGTAACTTTCAAAAGGGAATTGGATAAATACTTGAAAAGGAAAAAACTGCAGGGCTGTGGGGAAAGAGCAGGGGAATGGGGCTAATTGGATAGCTCTTTCAAAGAGCCAGCAGAGGCACAATGGGCCGAATGGCCTCCATCTGTGCTGTAAGATTCTATGATTCTGCCTCTAACGCTGGTGTGTTTGGCTTTAAACACAGCTTCCTAAATATGTGTCTCCTATACTTCAGGAAAAAATAACTCACCGTGACTAAACCATTGAAAGCCTCCCCACAGAGTCCAGCCCCGACCCTTGTAACCTGACAGACATTAATATAACCCTGGCACCACATCATAGCCTCCTGTAGGAACAGTCCATTAGGACATAGACGGCCTGTAATTAAAGGATTGCTGTCAGTGCCCCTCCACCTGTACGCAGACAGACCCCTCCCACACAGGCCAGCCGCTCTCCAGCCCACCACCCTCTAATCCACTCTGTACAATTCAGACAATCCAGACCGCGATCTGTGTGAATCTCCAATTTACCCTCTTTTTTGAAGACTGCATTCCTGGAGCGAGGGGCAGGTTCGGGTCATTGGCCTGTGAGGAACGCCCGCCAAACACCAGAGAGGCAGGGGGAGGGTCGTCAACTCTGAAGGGTCTACATCCAGGAGGTTTCAGCACGTAACCTGCCACCTTCAACCCCCTTCTGCCCCCTTCCCCTTTCTCCCCTCCACCTCCCCACTGCCCCCGCCCCTCCCTCTCCCTTCTCCCCACCTCCCACCCCTACCCCCGTCCCTCGCTCTACCCCCTCCCTACCTCCCTCCCCTACCCCTCCCTCTCCCCCCTCCCCACCTCCCTCCACCTCCCCACCTCCCCCACCCCTCCCCCTCCCCACCTGCCATTGGATGCCCCGCACGTCCATCGTCACTGAGCACAGACTGTTCACTCTACCCAATTAGATGATTCTTGACTATTGGCTAACTGCCAATCAATCCCACCCCCCAAACATCCCACCCCCCAAACATCCCACCACACCCCCAAACCCCCCCACACACACACACAAGCATTCACAAGAAGAAATATATATTTTGTAATGCCCCTATGATTGTTCTCCCGGGTTTCACTTGTCCTGGAGATTAATCTTTAATTCCTGGTGGCTCCGGCATAATCCTGGAGGGTTGGCAACCCTAGTCGAGGGGGGGGCTGGTATTTGCAATCTGTGCTGCACATTTCCCCCTCACTGGGAAACTCCAAATCTCAACCAATCTGTCAAAGGGAATCTGTCACCACGGCCAGGAGAGGGAACAAGTGAACCACGTCAGCCCATCTCCCCTTCCTGCTAGTTCCATAAGTCCCTCGAGTTGAGGCCTTTCAGCCTGGCCGGTTGGCCCGGGAATGGAGCGTGGGGCAGAGGGACGTGTAAACGGGTTACACAGACGTAAATAAACAAGGAAAGCATTAAGAGGGTCTTCAGGAAACAGATTCCAGCAATCAGGCAAAGTTCGCAGCATGTCGCCAACAGGGTGGAATGAGTGTTCACACATGACAATAACTAACTCTCACAAATGAGAGGGAAAAGGTCAGGAACACGGCAATACATCTCACCGCTCCATGCAGTAAAAGTGTCTCCCCGTGTTACTGTCCTACACCCAGGGCTGATGATATGAGCAGCTCGAATTCGCTTAATGTTTTCACAGTTGAGGGGGCAGCAGTCCGAGGCTGAATCCTCCGTTCCTCTCCCTCCCACGCTCCAGCTTTTCGTTCCAGATATTTCTTTCTCCCCCCCTTTCCTTTTTGCAAATTTTTTGGAAAAAAAAATACAACAACATGATCTGCTAATCCAGGTGTTCCCACCTCTGTCTGGCTTTGAAGTTCCTCCTGTACCTCTCGCTAACCAGAGCACCGATCCCTACACACTGTTGGCTGTCCGTGCCTGGACCAGGCTTTCCCGGAATGTACACATGGCGTTCGCAATCTCTCACCTGTCAGTGACTCCTGGTGCAAACTCTTCACCTCAGGCCTGACTCAGCGGGCAGCACTCTCACCTCCGCGTCACAAAGTTGTGGGTTCAAGCCCCACTCCAGAGACTTGAGCACGTAGAATCATACAGCATTCAGCCCATCGAGCCTGTGCTGGCTCTTTGAAAGAGCTATCCAATTAGTCACACTCCCCCCTGCTCTTTCCCCATGGCCCTGAAACTATTTCCCTTTAACTATTTATCCAATTCCCTTTTGAAAGTTATTATTGAATCTGCTTCCACCGCCCTTTCAGGCAGCGCATTCCAGATCAGAACAACTCGCTGCGTAAAAAAATTCTCCTCATCTCCCCTCTGGTTCTTTTGCCGATCTCCTTAAATCCGTGTCCTCTGGTTACTGACCCTTCTGCCACTGGAAACAGTTTCTCCTTATTTACTCTATCAAAACCCTTCATAACCTGTTTTCCCATCTCAGATATTTTTATAACTCATACACAAAAGTGTTCAATGAAAATGAACGCCAACACACTATGTTTTTTTTTAAATACCCCAATGATTTTTCGCTCTCAGCAGTGTCCTGAAGATTAATCTCTATTCCCTGGAGACTCCAGGACACTCCTTGAATGATTTGGCAACTCCACATCCCACCGCACTATTTGAAGACGAGCAGGGGAGTTCTCACCGCAGTCCTGGCCAATATTTATCTCTCAACCAACACAACCAACAACAGATTAATTGGGAATTTACCTGTTGCTGTTTGTGGGATCTTGCTGTGTACCAATTGCCTGCTGCGACTTGCTTACAATGGTAATTTGTGGGCTGGCATCAGAAAGATGACCATGAAAGTTGCCGGATCCCAACTGGTTCACGAATGTCCTTCAGGGAAGGAAACCTGCCGTCCTTACCCGGTCTGGGCCTATAGGTGACTCCTGAACCACACCGACGTGGTTGACTCTTAACTGGCCCTTGAAACAGCTGAATAAATGCACTGACAGCAGTTAAGGATAGGCAATAAGTGCGACATCCCACGGGCAGGCCAATGCCACCTGCAGTCGAATAGCCCAGTGGCACTGTCTTGCATACGGGGACGGGCCACTTGTGCCGTGCAAATGTACCTCAAGGAAGGGGGGAGGAGAAATTGGAGGGAGAATGAAAGCGGGGGATTTTATTTATCTGAAGGAAAAGATTCATCCAACGTGATTTAAGTTTTTGCTGCACCCAGGCCAAGTAAGATATGATTTAATCTCCATGCCTTTGTTACCTCTAGACTTGACTATTCCAATGCTCTCCTGCCCGGCCTCCCATCTTCCACCCTCCATAAACTTAAGCTCATCCAGAACTCTACTGCCCGTATCCTAACTCGCACCAAGTCCCGTTCACCCATCACCCCCTGTGCTCGCTGACCCACATTGTCTCCCAGACCGGCAACGCCTCGATTTTAAAATTCTCGTCCTTGTTTTCAAATCCCTCCATGGCCTCGCCCCCTCCCTATCTCTGTAACCTCCTCCAGCCCTACAACCCTCCGAGATCTCTGCGCTCCTCCAATTCTGGCCTCTTGCGCATCCCCGATTTTAATCGCTCCCCCATTGGCGGCCGTGCCTTCAACTACCTCGGCCCTAAGCTCTGGAATTCCCTCCCTAAACCTCTCCGCCTCTCCACCTCTCTCTCTTCCTTTAAGACGCTCCTTAAAACCTACCTCTTTGACCAAGCTTTTGGTCACCTGTCCTAATATCTCCTGATGTGGCTCGGTGTCAAATTTAGTTTGATAATCGCTCCTGTGAAGAGCCTTGGGACGTTTTACTACGTTAAAGGTGCAAAATAAATGCAGATTGTTGCTGTTGACGATCAACTGATGCCACGACCAGAACCGTTCAACACTGCGACTTGTATTTGATTGGCACCAGCCAGGCGGCTGTGAATATTGGATTCCCTTCAAGCCTCTCCTCCCCCTCATCTCTGGACCTCAAATCAATTTTACTTGTGGGGATAATTACCTGGTGCCTGGGAACGTCTTTGGAGAGCTGGGTGTTATGCAAATGACTGCGTGAATAATTTAATTTCGATGGCGGGGGGGGGAGGTGATCTCTGGGAGTCGATGCTGACACGGAGCCCAGGGGGGAAACTCTCCCCTCCCCCCACCCCCCCTCTCCCCTCCCCCCACCCCCCTCTCCCCTCCCCCCACCCCCCTCTCCCCTCCCCCCACCCCCCGCACAATTACTTAAAAGAGTCAGCCTGATTATTGATGTCCCTCAGCAACCAGCCTCTTGCAACCTTTGACCTCGTCCGCAAGACAACATGTTCGTGTGTTGGCAGTCTGAAATAATTGTCTAGTTAAGAATAAAAACGGTTACGGTTGGTTAAAAATAACTGTACGTATCATTATTCTGCAGTGTTTGAGTGAACAGTTCTGTTTGTCCCACAGCCCAGGTCGAGACTTTGGCTCATTGGTAACGTTCCCGCCTCTGAGTTGGAAGGTGCAGGATTCGAACTCTCACTCCAGACAGTCCCGGGGAGTGGAGACCGGAGCTCCAGACAGTCCCGGGGAGCAGAGACCGGAGCTCCAGACGGTCCCGGGGAGTGGAGACCGGAGCTCCAGACAGTCCGGGGAGTGGAGACCGGAGCTCCAGACGGTCCCGGGGAGGGGAGACCGGAGCTCCAGACAGTCCCGGGGAGTGGAGACCGGAGCTCCAGACAGTCCCGGGGAGCAGAGACCGGAGCTCCAGACAGTCCCGGGGAGAGGAGACCGGAGCTCCAGACAGTCCCGGGGAGCGGAGACCGGAGCTCCAGACAGTCCCGGGGAGGGGAGACCGGAGCTCCAGACAGTCCCGGGGAGTGGAGACCGGAGCTCCAGACAGTCCCAGGGAGCAGAGATCAGAGCTCCAGACGGTCCCAGCTCTGAATTCTGGGGTGACAGCCAGTGGGATTCTCATGTCCGGTGGGAATGGGCGGTCCCCCCTCATCGTATGGGTTATGGGAGCCCATGAAATCCTCCCCCCGTTTGGACTGACCCCCTGTCGGCTGGTATAACGATGGTTACGGCCATGGAAGGAGTGTTCACCTTGCAGCCTGTCAGACTGTTAATCAGCCTGTGAATCCTCTCACTGCTTCACACTGTTCTGTGAAGATACAATAACACCAGCAGCTCATTGGTCTGCTGCCCCATTACCCGAGCCCCCCCTCCCGACTCTCTGGGCCTGGGCGTTGTTGACTGGGCCCCGCGGGATCCAGTGCTGGGGGTATATTTTTGTCCACTGCCTGGGTTGGTTATCTGACAGATCAGAACCCCATGATATTCATTCCATTGAAACGCTCTCACTCATCCAGCAAAAAGCAAAGGAGGGTTGCTTATCCTAGTTTAGGGGTACGGAGGTTAGTGGTTTATGTTTACTGGACTAGTAATCCAGAGAACATGAGTTCAATTCCCACCGCGAGCAATTTGAGAATTTGAACTCAGGTCTGAAAATAAAAAGCTGGTCTCAGTAAAAGTGACCGTGAATCTGTGGGATTGTCGTAAAAACCCAACTGGTTCACTAATGTCCTTTAGCGAAGGAAACCTGCCGTCCTTCCCCGGCCTGGGCCTATATGTGACTCCAGCCCCACACCAATGTGGTTGACTCTTTACAGCCTATTGAGTTGGCCTCGCAAATCACCCAGTTGTAATACACCAGCTACCAGCGGTTCAAGAAGGCGGCGGCTCACCATCACCTTCTCAGACTGCACAAATTGGCTGCTGCGTTTCCTACATTACAATGACGACACTTCAATAGTACTTCATTGGCTGTAAAGCGCTTTGCAATGTCCTGAGGTCATGAAAGGTGCTGTATAGTCTTCCTTCCTTCCTTTTTTTCTCTCCTTCTATCTTTCCTTCCTTCCCCAAAATGGCTTGGGGTACAGAAGGGGAAATTAAGCAGGGTCCCCACTGCTGACTGCCATCGAATGACGCCCTGACACAAAGACCATGCCTTTGGATGGTGGGTGAAGACAGGTCTGGTCTCGGCTGTGAAACCCCCCTGGCCAACGCTGACACACACAGACTGGGGGTTCTGGCATTTCACGCGGCCAGGAAGAGTTCAACATCACCAGGGAGAGGAGCGGAAGAAAATTTGCACGGGATCGAAAAAAAAAAATGAACATTCGCAAAAGAGAGAACGTGCGGATAATCCAATTAAACCTCCCTTCAATTAGTCCCAACGTTCAAACAGATTCTCTATTCACGACAGGCTTGTGAAGCCTGCAGCCACTAATTACTTACAACTCCTTAACTATAATTAACGCTGAAAACTGCTGGGTTGAAAAGTCTATTGAACACTAGGAAAGAAAAGGAGAGAGAGAGAGAAAGAGAGCGAGAGAGAGAGAGAGGCTTTTACTTTGGACCCGTGATGTTATTATAAAGAAACCTGAGAATGAAAGCTCAGTGTTGGTTTGAAGACAATATAATAGGAAAATATTTGAGCAATGCAGCACCCACCGACCACAGCAAACAAGAGAATTTCACTTTTGGCAGTCCCTATCTTTCTCCTCTGTTCATGCAATTATCCCATCAAAGCAGCTTAAACCAGCAAACAAGGGCCCAAATCGCAGCAGAAGGTATGCAGACAGAGTTTATTAGAGAGCGTAAATAAAAGGAATGTTTAGCTTTTTAGCTGCGATATTCTGGAACTCAAAAGGATCACCAAATCCCTTTCATATCGCTGTCTATCAGCAGCTAGTCTTTGTTCTCCCCCATTGTTAATCTTTCTCCTTTAATTAAATGTTTTTTTTTGGGAGCATACCGAGCCCGTACTGAACACAGAGGTCCGTGTAACTCCTTCCCGCTTGTACTGAGGTCACTGGCTGGGGTACGATTCGACACTACATCCCTTCTCCATACGTGTGAAAGAAAGGACTTGCATTACTATAGCACCTTTCATGGCCTCAGGATGTCCCAAAGGGCTTTACAGCCAATGAAATACTTTTTGAAGTGTAGTCACTGTTGTAATGGTGTAGTCACCAAGCCATCCGCAACCTTGGCGTCCGATTTGACCCTGAGATGAGCTTCAGACCACAGATCCGCTCCATCACCAAGACCACCTACTTCCACCTCCGTAACATCGCCCGTCTCTGCCCCCACCTCAGCTCATCTACTGCTCAAACCCTCATCCATGCCTTTGGTACCTCTAGACTGGATTATTCCAATGCTCCCCTGACCGGCTTCCCATCTTCCACCCTCCATAAACTGGAGCGCATCCAAAACTCTGCTGCCCACCCAAAGTCCCGTTCACCCATCACCCCCTGACCTACATTGTCTCCCGGTCCGGGGACGCCTCAATTTTAAAATTCTTATCCTTGTTTTCAAATCCCTCCACGGCCTCACCCCTCCCCCCACCCCCGTCTCTGTAAAGTTCTCCAGCCCCACAACCCTCCGAGATCTCTGCGCTCCTCCAAACCTTGCGTCTTGCGCAGTCCTGATTTTAATCGCTCCACCATTGGCGGCCGTGCCTTCAGCTGCCTAGACCCTAAGCTCTTGAATTCCCTCCCTAAACCTCTCCCCCTCTCTACCTCTCTCTCCTCCTTTAAGACGCTCCTTAAAACCTCCCTCTTTGACCAAGCTTTTGGTCACCTGTCCTAATATCTCCTTATGTGGCTCGGTGTCAAATTTTGTCTGATTACACTCCTGTGAAGCGCCTTGGGACGTTTCACTGAATTAAAGGCGCTAAATAAATGCAAGTTGTTGTAATGCGGGGAAACAAGGCAGGTAATTCACGCACAGCAAGATCCTACAAACAGCAATGACCAGGTAATCTGTTTTTTTAGTGATGTTGGTTGAGGGATATTGGCCAGGACACCAAGGAGAACTCCCCTGCTCTTCTTCAAAATAGTGGCCGTGGGATCTTTTACATCCACCTGAGAGGCAGACAGGGCTGAGGTTTAACATCTCATCCGAAAGACAGCACCTCCGACAATGCAGCACTCCCTCAGTATTGCACTGGAGAGTTAGCCTGGATTATGTGCTCAAGTCTCTGAAGTGGGACTGGAAGCAACAAGGTTCTGACTCATAGGCTACCCACTGAGCCACGGCTGAGAGGTGACCAAAAGCTTGGTCAAAGAGGTAGGTTTTACGGAGCATCTTAAAAGAGGAGAGAGAGGTGGAGAGGGGGAGAGGTTTAGGGAGGGAATTCCAGAGCTTAGGGCCGAGGCAGCTGAAGGCACGGTCGCCAATGGTGGAGCGATTAAAATCAGGGATGCTCAAGAGGCCAGAATTGGAGGAGCGCAGAGATCTCGGAGAGTTGTGGGGCTGGAGGAGGTTACAGGGATAGGGAGGGGCGAGATGGGATTTGAGAACAAGGATGAGAATTTTAAAATTGAGGCGTTCCCGGATCAGGAGCCGGTGTAGGTCAGCGGACACAGGGGAGAACGGAACTTGGTGCGAGTTAGGATACGGGCTGCAGAGTTTTGGATGAGCTCAAGTTGATAGAGGGAGGAAGATGGGAGGCCGGTCAGGAGAGCATTGGAATCTTCCACAAGAGCTGAGGCCTGGACAGCGAACTCAACACAGACCGATGGTCGAACCCTCAGCCAATTCTGGTTGGACCGCATTCTGGGATGTTCATTCACGTGACCTCCCACCTCCTATTTCTCTGCCGCCATGCTGCCTCCTTTGGTCGCTCAACATGTCAATCCTCCTGCCAACCAATCGATAATGGCGGCTGCAATACCCACAATCCTCTGCACTCCAGAAACAGCTCTATCCATCACATACCGCTCAGACTGCAGATATGCCAGGCCCCCATTGCACAGTGCAGTCCTGCTGTTTGAGAGTCCAGCCGGAAACTATTTCCTCTGGTGGGGGGCATCCAGAACTAGGGAGCATAACCTTAAAATTAGAGCTGGAGTGAAAACAGGAATCACTTCTTCACACAAAGGACGGTAGAAATCTGGAACTCTCTAAGGCTGTGGATACTGGGGGTCAATTGGAGCTTTCAAGACTGAGATCGATAGGCTTTTGTTGGGTAAGAGTATCGAGGGATATGGAGCAAAGGCAGGGAAATGGAGCTAACGTACAGATCAGGCATGGTCTGACTGAATGGTGGAATAGGCTCAAGGGGCTGAATGGCCTCCTCCTGTTCCTCTACCAAAGACTGTAGGGTATGACAGAATTCTATAGTACTCAACATTGCTGTAAATAGTTAAAAGATATCGTGTCACTTCAGGTACAAAGAATTACTTTGAAGTGCAGCACTGTTGACACGTAGACAAGCACGACAGCCATTTGGCACACAGCAAGATCCCATAACCAGCAAGTGGGTGAACAACTATTTTTTCTGCCTTCTGCTTTTTATTTGGTTTGAGGGAGGAACGTTGGCCAGGACATTGGGAATACTCCCTGCTCTCCTTCCAGTCGTTTATTTTTATTATTCATTCTGGGGATGTGGGCGTCGCTAGCAAGGCCGGCATTTATTGCCCATCCCTAATTGCCCCTTGAGAAGGTGGTGGTGAGCCGCCTTCTTGAACGGCTGCAGTCCGTGTGGTGAAGGTTCTCCCACAGTGCTGTTAGGCCGGGAGTTCCAGGATTTTGAGCCCTCCATCACCACAGATCATTCAGCCCATTAACTCCCTCTCTGTGGTTAGGGTACCTGATGGTTTCATTTTCTCGCCCCTCTGCCCTTTGTTCCTCCAAACTTCACCATAAGGTCCGATTATCTGTCAATTGTCGGTTGTGTTGAAGAGTCCACACCTGACACCGTTACCCCGTCTTTTCTCTTTTCACACGTTGCACTGTAATCCGACATTTTCTGTCTCTCTTTCAGAATTCCAACAACTTGCAATTTTTTTCCTGAAAGATGTATTTTGTGCAATTCTTGCCTTTTCTCTCTCTGTCGTAGCAGGTGCTTGGGGAAGGAGGGGAAACCCAGAATCCCAGCAGGCCCCCCTTTAGGTGACAGGAACCGTGGGCCTTGACCCTTCCCACTCTGTGGCTGCGATGTTGACACCCTGATGCCCTGAATCATTACACCCGCTGTCGCTGCACTGCTTCCAGTCTCCAGTCACTGTCCGGGCACCATAAACTGGAGTCTTCTTTGCACACCCCCGATCTAATTGTTGCAGGATGTTGGCCTGTTTTCTGCATGTGGTCTCTGCTTCTTTTCATCCTCCCTTTCTAGCCCAGTTCTAGTTGCCTGTTATTTTTTTCTTGTCTCAGTCTTCCTTTTTTAAAAAAATCCAGATCGTGCCTTTTCCGTCTAATCTTTTCACACCTTTCTTAACCTCAGCTCAAAGCTGTGTTGGTATCAGGGAGCAGTGGGCTAATACTTTTATTCGTTCTCGAGATGTGGGCGTCGCTGGTAAAGCCAGCAATGATTGCCCATCCCTAGTTGCCCTGGTTTGATTCAACCGAGTGTCTTGCTAGGCCCCATTCGAGAGGATAGTTAAGAGTCAACCACATTGGTGTGGGACTGGAGTCACATATAGGCCCAGACCGGGTAAGGACGGCAGGTTTCCCTCCCTGAAGGACATTAGTGAACCAGTTGGGTTTTTATGACAATTCAACAGCTTCACGGTCACTTTTACTGATTACATAGAATTTACAGCAGAAAAACAGGCCATTCGGCCCAACTGGTCCATGCCGGTGTTTATGATCCACACGAGCCTCCTCCCTCCCTACCTCATCTCACCCTATCAGAATATCCTTCTATTCCTTTCTCCCTCATGTGTTTATCCAGCTTCCCCTTAAATGTATCTACACTATTCACCTCAACTACTCCTTGTGGGAGCGAGTTCCACATTCTCACCACTCTCTGGGTAAAGAAGTTTCTCCTGAATTGCCTGCTGACTATCTTATATTTATGGCCCCTAGTTTTAATACCAGCTTTTTATTTCCAGATTCTTTCTACTGAATTCAAATTCTCAAACTTCCCATAGTAGGATTTAAACTCATGTTCTCTGGATTATTAGTCCAGGCCCCTGGATTACTTGTGCAGTAACATAACCACTATACTACCATAGCAACTTCTATACAGTAACTCCCGCTGGAAAGTGTACATGGTGCCTCAAGGGAGGGTAGGCTCGAGGCCAACATCGGTGCCCCATACAGTCAAATATCCTTGCACCACCCCACTGCCTGGGCTCACACATGGAGAATGGCGACTTGGAGCGATCCAGTACCCAAGAAACCCACCCCCCTGCAAGAGCTGGTGCCTTCAGGACAGGAGGGGGATGGTGGGATTTAGACAACAGCAAAAAAAATGTGCACCAATGCACCGATTGAATCTACTGTGTAAAGGAAGCAATGTTCCCCTCTCTCCTGAGGCAACGAGGGTCTTAAGACAACTCAACAGCTAGATACATCAATGGCAGAGAAAAGAATCAACGCGCAGACAACTAAAAGGACGTCCAGCACAAGGGACCTTTCTGATCCACGTCGATACCTCCCCTACACATTCGCAAAGTTTCCTGGATGGAACAGTAACAACTTGGCTGTGTCGTCAGCCGTGGCTCAGTGTGCAGCACGCTCATCTCTGAGACTAGAAGGTTGTCGGTTCAAGTCCCACTCGTCTGACTAATTTGATTGAATTTTTTGAGGGGGTGACTAGGCGTGTGGATGAGGGTAACGCAGTGGATGTGGTACACATGGATTTCAGTAAGGCCTTCGATAAAGTCCCCCACAGGAGACTGGTCAAGAAGGTACGAGCCCATGGTGTCCAGGGTGCCTTGGCACTTTGGATACAAAACTGGCTTAGTGGCAGAAGGCAGAGGGTGATGGTCGAAGGTTGTTTTTGTGACTGGAAGCCTGTGGCCAGTGGGGTACCACAGGGATCGGTGCTGGGTCCCTTGCTGTTTGTGGTCTACATTAATGACTTGGATATGAATGTAAAAGGTATGATCAGTAAGTTCGCTGATGATACAAAAATTGGTAGGGTGGTAAATAGCGAGGAGGATAGCCCCAGTCTGCAGGACGATATAGATGGTTGGTCAGATGGGCGGAACAGTGGCAAATGGAATTTAACCCGGAAAAGTGCGAGGTGATGCACTTTGGAGGGACTAACAAGGCAAGGGAATACACAATGAATGGGAGGACCCTAGGCAAGACAGAGGGTCAGAGGGATCTTGGAGTGCAAGTTCACAGATCCCTGAAGGCGGCGGAACAGGTAGATAAGGTGGTAAAGAAGGCATATGGGATACTTGCCTTTATTAGCTGAGGCATAGAATATAAGAGCAAGGAGGTTATGATGGAGCTGTATAAAACACTGGTTAGGCCACAGCTGGAGTACTGTGTGCAGTTCTGGTCGCCACACTACAGGAAGGATGTGATCGCTTTGGAGAGGGTGCAGAGGAGATTCACCAGGATGTTACCAGGGCTGGAGCGCTTCAGCTATGAAGAGAGACTGGGAAGATTGGGTTTGTTTTCCTTGGAGCAGAGGAGGCTGAGGGGGGACATGATTGAGGTGTACAAAATTATGAGGGGCACAGATAGGATGGATACTAAGGAGCTTTTTCCCTTCGTTGAGGGTTCTATAACAAGGGAGGGTTCGATAACATAGATTCAAGGTAAAAGGCGGGAGGTTTAGAGGGGATTTGAGAAAGAACTTTTTCACCCAGAGGGTGGTTGGAGTCTGGAACTCACTGCCTGAAGGGGTTGTGGAGGCAGGAACCCTCACAACATTCAAGAAGCATTTGGATGAGCACTTGAAATGCCATAGCATACAAGGCTACGGACCAAATGCTGGAATATGGGATTAGAGTAGACAGGGCTTGATGGCCGGCGCGGACACGATGGGCCGAAGGGCCTCTATCCGTGCTGTATAACTCTATGACTCCAGAGAATTCAGCACATAATCCAGGCTAACACTCCAAGTGCAGTAACTGAGGGAGTGCTACACTGTCAGAGGTGCCGCCTTTTGGATGAGATGTTAATCTGAGGCCCCGTCTGCTCTCTCAGGTGGATGTAAAAGATCCCACGGCCACTATTTCATAGAGAAGCAGGGGAGTTCTCCCCGGTGTCCTGGGCCAATATTTATCCCTCAACCAACATCACTAAAAACAGATTATCTGGTCATTCTCACAATGCAGTTTGTGGGATCTTGCTGTGCACAAATTAGCTGCTGCATTTCCTACATTACAACAGTGACCACACTTCAAAAAGTACTTTATTGACTGTGAAGTCCTTTGGGACGTCCTGAGGTTGTGAAAGGCACGAATCATTTTCTATCCTTGCTGGGTCAAATGATGGAAAGTCTTGAGACAAAAAAACTGCAAAATTTGGAAGTATGAAAATATAAATAGAAGATGGTGGGGTGGGGGGGCTCAGGTCATAGTATCGTAGAATGATACAGCAGAGAGGAGGCCATTCGGCCCATCGTGCCTTTGCCGTGTCTTTGAAAGAGCTATCCAATTAATCCCACTCCCCTGCTCTTTCCCCATAGCCCTGCAATTTTTTCCCTTCAAGTATTTATCCAATTCCCTTTTGAAAGTTATTATTGAATCTGCTTCCACCGCCCTTTCAGGCAGCGCATTCCAGATCAGAACAACTCGCTGTGTAAATAAATGTTTCCTCATCTCCCCTCTGGTTATTTTGCCGATCATTTTAAATCTGTGTCCTCTGGTTACCGACCCTCCTGCCACTGGAAACAGTTTCTCCTTATTTACTCTATCAAAACCCCTCATGATTTTGAACACCTCGATCAAATCTCCCCCTTAACCTTCTCTGTTCGAAGGAGAACAATCCCAGCTTCTCCAGTCTCTCCACAGGTGAGTCAAGGTTAAAGTGGCAGGTCTCCAACCAAGACATTAATCTCTCGTTTCTCTTTTCCAGTTGTAGTTTCCCCAGTGCTCAGCTCATTCTTTGTGAACACTTGTCCTTTGTAGATCTCAGCACTGGACGGCCAACAGCCCAAGCCCCTGGAGCAGAAAGCCAGAGAAAAGTCTTCCAGCTGGTCCTCAAGTCACATCCGAAACAATTCATCAAACAGGTAGGGTGAGGTTGGGGGGTGGTGGGGGGGGGGCAGGGGGGGGGGGGGCGTGGAGGGAAGAGGAATGGTCCCTGAGAGTCACCAATGTTATTTAATGTTAATTCCCTCAGCGCCAGATTTGGAACCATGACATTACCGTGTCTCGCTGTGCAACCAATGACACGCACTCTTTTACTTTTCCCCACCAAAGTAGTCTCTCCTGTCATCTATGCCTTTGTTACCTCCAAACTTGACTCCCATCTTCCACCGTCCATAAACTTGAGCTCATTCCAAAACTCTGCTGCCCGTATCCTAACTCGCACCAAGTCCCGTTCACCCATCACCCCCTGTGCTCGCTGACCTACATTGGCTCCCGGTCCGGGAACGCCTCGATTTTAAAATTCTCATCCTTGTTTTCAAATCCATCAATGGCCTCGCCCCTCCCTATCTCTGTAACCTCCTCCAGCCCTACAACCCTCCGAGATCTCTGTGCCCCTCCAATTCTGGCCTCTTCACATCCCCGATTTTCATCGCTCCATTGGCGGCCGTGCCTTCAGCTGCCTCGGCCCTAAGCTCCGGAATTACCTCCGTAAACCTCTCCGCCTCTCCCCCTCTCTCTCCTCCTTTAATACGCTCCTTAAAACCTACTTCTTTGACCATCTTTAGGTCACCTGTCCTAATATCTCTATGTGACTCAGTGTCAAATTGTGACTCCTGTAAAGCCCCTTGGGGTGTTTTTATTACGTTAAAGGTGCTATATAAATGCGAGTAGTTATTATGCTTCTCCCAGGCTGCGCTCCAGATACAGATGAGAGGGCCACCATTCCCCAGCCTTGGCCAACACTAATCTAATCGAGGGGGTCAGGTGATTAATGGAACAGGAGGAGGTCATTCAGCCCCTCATGCTTGCTCCATTCTACTAGATCACGGCTGATCTGCATCTTAACTCCATTTTTTTTTCTTTATTATTCGTTCATAGGATGTGGGCCAAGGCCAGCATTTATTGCCCATTCCTAATTGCCCTTGAGAAGGTGGTGGTGAGCCGCCTTCTTGAACCGCTGCAGTCCGTGTGGTGAAGGTTCTCCCACAGTGCTGTTAGGAAGGGAGTTCCAGGATTTTGACCCAGCGACGATGAAGGAACGGCGATATATTTCCAAGTCGGGATGGTGTGTGACTTGGAGGGGAACGTGCAGGTGGTGTTGTTCCCATGTGCCTGCTACTCTTGTCCTTCTAGGTGGTAGAGGTCGCGGGTTTGGGAGGTGCTGCCGAAGAAGCCTTGGCGAGTTGCTGCAGTGCATCCTGTGGATGGTGCACACTGCAGCCACGGTGCGCCGGTGGTGAAGGGAGTGAATGTTTAGGGTGGTGGATGGGGTGCCAATCAAGTGGGCTGCTTTGTCCTGGATGGTGTCGAGCTTCTTGAGTGTTGTTGGAGCTGCACTCATCCAGGCAAGTGGAGAGTATTCCATCACACTCCTGACTTGTGCCTTGTAGATGGTGGAAAGGCTTTGGGGAGTCAGGAGGTGAGTCACTCACCGCAGAATACCCAGCCTCTGACCTGCTCTCGTAGCCACAGTATTTATATGGCTGATCCAGTTAAGTTTCTGGTCAATGGTGACCCCCAGGATGTTGATGGTGGGAGATTCGGCGATGGTAATGCCGTTGAATGTCAAGAGGAGGTGGTTAGATTCTCTCTTGTTGGAGATGGTCATTGCCTGGCACTTGTCTGGCGCGAATGTTACTTGCCACTTATCAGCCCAAGCCTGAATGTTGTCCAGGTCTTGCTGCATGTGGGCTCAGACTGCTTCATTATTTGAGGGGTTGCGAATGGAACTGAACACTGTGCAATTATCAGCGAACATCCCCATTTCTGACCTTATGATGGAGGGAAGGTCATTGATGAAGCAGCTGAAGATGATTGGGCCTAGGACACTGCCCTGAGGAACTCCTGCAGCATTGTCCTGGGGCTGAGATGATTGGCCTCCAACAACCACTACCATCTTTCTTTGTGCTAGGTATGACTCCAGCCACTGGAGAGTTTTCCCCCTGATTCCCATTGACTTCAATTTTACTAGGGCTCCTTGGTGCCACACTCGGTCAAATGCTGCCTTGATGTCAAGGGCAGTGACTCTCACCTCGCCTCTGGAATTCAGCTCTTTTGTCCATGTTTGGACCAAGGCTGTAATGAGGTCTGGAGCCGAGTGGTCCTGGCGGAACCCAAACTGAGCATCGGTGAGCAGGTTATTGGTGAGTAAGTGCCACTTGATAGCACTGTCGACGACACCTTCCATCACTTTGCTGATGATTGAGAGTAGACTGATGGGGCGGTAATTGCCCGGATTGGATTTGTCCTGCTTTTTGTGGCCAGGACATACCTGGGCAATTTTCCACATTGTCGGGTAGATGCCAGTCTTGTAGCTGTACTGGAACAGCTTGGCTAGAGGCGCGGCTAGTTCTGGAGCACAAGTCTTCAGCACTACAGCTGGGATGTTGTCGGGGCCCATAGCCTTTGCTGTATCCAGTGCAGTCAGCCGTTTCTTGATATCACGTGGAGTGAATCGAATTGGCTGAAGACTGGCTTCTGTGATGGTGGGGATATTTACCCTATCCCTTGATACCCTCACCCAACAAAAATCGATCGATCTCAGTCTTGAAAGCACAAATTGACCCCCAGCATCCACAACCTTTTTGGGGAGAGAGTTCCAGATTTTCACTCCCCTTTGTGTGAAACAGTGTTTCCTGACATCACCCCTGACCGGCCGAGTTCTAATTTCTTGTTCTGGACTCCCTCACGAGAGGAAATAGTTTCTCTCTATCGACCCTATCGAATCCTTTAATCATCTTAAACACCTCAATCAGATCACCCCTCATCCTTCTATACTCGAGGGAATACAAGCCCAGTCTCTGCAACCTGGCCTCATAATTTAACCCTTTTAGCCCCGGTATCATTCTGGTGAATCCGCGCTGCACCCCCTCCAAGGCCAATATATCCTTCCTGAGGGGCAGTGCCCAGAACTGAACCCAGTCTCCAGATGGGGTCTGACCAATCTCTGTACAGCTGAAGCATCATTTCCTCATTTTTGTATTCCAACCCCCTTGAGATAAAGGCCAACATTCCATTAGCCTTTTTGATTTCATATTTTACCTGTGCACTAGCTTTTAGTGATTTGTGTACACGGAGACCCAGATCTCTTTGCTCCTCCACAGTTCCTAATCTCTCACCATTTTTTGTTATTCGTTCATGGGATGTGGGCGTCGCTGGCAAGGCCGGCATTTATTGCCCATCCCTAATTGCCCTTGAGAAGGTGGTGGGTACTTCCATTTAGAATGGAAATACCATTTAGAAAGTAATGCCGATTTGTCTTGCATGGATCCAAAGTGGATGACCTCACACTTCCCCACGTTGAACTCCATCTGCCACAGTTTTACCCACTCACTCAATCTCTCAATGTCCCTTTGTAACTTCCTGCTCCCATCCCCACAATTTACTGTGTCTTCCGAAGGGACCCCACTCCCCAGAGAATGTTGATGGATTCAATAGATTGCAGTCAAATGCTGTAATTGTCGGGGGGGGGGGGGAAAGCTCTTTGAAACCATATGCCAAACTATAGATTATAGATTTAATGCGGGTCTCCCCTCCCCCTTCACCATCACCAGTGAAAACCTCAGCCAGCACCAACGCAGCATTCTAGAAGCTTCCCCCTAAAACTCATTGCCTCTCTACCTCCCTCCCCTCCTTCGAATCATGCCTCAAAACCTCTCTCTCTGACCCTAGTTCACCACTAACTTCTTCCGAACTTCCTGCTTCCTTTGAGAAACTACACAGAATTACAGAGAGTCCAGCACAGAAAAAAAGGCCATTCGGTCCAGGCCGGTGTTTATGCTCCACACGAGCCTCCTCCCTCCCTACTTCATCTCACCCTATCAGCATATCCTTCTATTCCTTTCTCCCTCATGATTATCGAGCTTCCCTTAAACGTATCTGTGCCATTCACCTCGACTACACCATGTGGTAGCAATTTTTATAACGTTGAAAAATAAAGAAGGCATCTAAATGTCAGCTGCTGTCATCCCGAGAAAAACTGAGCTGGAGCAAGAGCAAGGAGACCACGGCCAACCATCCCCCAGTACCGATCCAAAGCACAGATCAGTAAATTGCCTCCAACTCCCTCTCCAAGAATCCCATAATCTAGGTCAGAGGTTATAGGCATCAGAGAGCTGAACCCCAATTCCCCAGAGAATATTGATGCACTCAATAGGTTGCAGTCAACTGCATTAATTGTGGAAAGTGGCTCTTCAAAAACATTAGCTAAATAGTTGAATATATGTCCCACTACATTACAAAAAGTGACCTGTTGCTTTTCTACACCTTTTGGATGAGACGTTAAACCGAGGTCCCGTCTGCCCTCTCAGGTGGACAAGAAAGATCCCACAGCCACTATTTCGAAGAAGAGCAGGGGAGTTCTCCCCGGTGTCCTGGGCCAATATTTATCCCTTAACCAACATCACTAAAAAACAGATTATCTGGTCATTACCTCATTACTGTTTGTGGGATCTTGCAGTGCGCAAATTGGCTGCCGTGTTTCCTACATTACAACAGTACACTTAAAAAGTATTTAGTTGGCTGAAAAGCGCATTGAGGTCATGAAAAGTGTGATATAAATGCAAGTTTTAAGGTGATTGGACAGAGAGCCAAAGGCGACATGAGGAAAAACATTTTTACACAGCGAGTGGTTAGGATCTGGAATGCACTGCCCGAGGGGGTGGTAGAGGCAGATTCAATCATGGCCTTCAAAAGGGAACTGGATAAGTACTTGAAAGGAAAAAATTTGCAGGGTTACAGGGATAGGGCGGGGGAGTGGGACTAGCTGGATTGCTCTTGCAGAGAGCCGGCACGGACTCGATGCGCCGAATGGCCTCCTTCCATGCTGTAACCTTTCTATGATTCTAACTTTTCTTTATATATATGAGTGTGTGAGAGTGAGAGTGTAACAGCACTGAGGGAGAACCTTCACCACACAGACTGCAGCGGTTCAAGAAGGCGGCTCACCACCACCTTCTCAAGGGGCAACTAGAGATGGGCAATAAATGCCGGCCTCGCCAGCGACACCCACATCCCAAGAAGGAATATAAAAAATATATATATATATATGACTGCCACGTCAAATGTGAAACTGGGATATATTTGTACTCAGTGGTCTGGCTATGGTACAGACCAAACAGACAGGAACAAACCGAACTAGCAAAAAAACACACACACAAACGAGCTTATGAAAATTCATGATAGTCACTGCCACATGGGTCCTGCTTAAAGTATATTCAAATACCATCTGTACAGGACGCATAATTAAAGGATTAGAAGGACCAAACAAGGCTGGGTACAACCTACAGCTCCAAATCACAAGGGGTTAATTCCCCCCTTCCCCCTCGATCCAGGGCTGATCAAAAGAAGCATAATCCCGCCTCCCCCACCTCCTCATTCTCCCCCCTAATCCTAAAACCGAGATTCCCAGCACTGCTGTTCACCCAGTTCGCAGGGTGGGGGGATGAGGTGTTGGGCTGACTGTATTGTGTCTCTCGGAAGCATGTCTCGGCTGGCACAGCTTAGCTGATTAAACTTGGCACGACTTGAATCAAAGCTTAGGAGGCGCAGAGAGACAACTGAGGGAATACTCCAAGCCCAGAAGCAAAAAAGACCCGCATATCTCTCTCGACAAAAAAAAAATTCTAAACATTTCCGCCAGCTCTCATCTCAAACACATTAAAATAAACGTCCTACGGTAAGAGACTGCTTGGGGATAAATTCTTCACCCTTTAATTCATGCGCTCATTAACATTTTTAAAGAGACTCCGTGAAGATGTAATATGATTATTAAATACTTTGCTTTTTGGGAGCTGAGGAGGGAGCAAGAGGCAATTTTCCTTGCGAATTGGAATCATTGAATGATACAGCACAGGAGGAGGCCATTCGGCCCATCGTGCCTGTGCTGGCTCTTTGAAAGAGCTGTCCAATCAGTCCCCACTCCCCTGTTCTTTCCCCATAGCCCTGCACATTTTTCCTTTTTAAGTATTTATCCAATTCCCTTTTGAAAGTTATTATTGAATCTGCTTCCACCGCCCTTTCAGGCAGCGCATTCCAGATCAGAACAACTCGCTGCGTAAAAAATTTCTCCCGATCTCCCCTCTGGTTCTTTTGCCGATCACCTTAAATCTGTGTCCTCTGGTTACCGACCCTCCTGCCACTGGAAACAGTTTCTCCTTATTTACTCTATCAAAACCCTTCATGATTTTGAACACCTCGATCAAATCTCCCCTTAACCTTCTCTGCTCTAAGGAGAACAATCCCAGCTTCTCCAGTCTCTCCACATAACTGAAGCCCCTCATCCCTGGCACCGTTCTAGTAAATCTCCTTGGTGCCCTCTCCAAGACCTTGACATCCTTCCTAAAGGGCGGTGACCAGAAAGAGCCGGCACAGACACGATGGGCCAAATGGCCTCCTTCTGTGCGGTATGATTCTAAAGACGGTGCCCCTTTAATAAATCTGAGGCTTGCACTCATTGCTTTAATTGATGGTAAGCCAAATAAACAAGTGACCAAGCTAATTATCACAAGCGAGATGCTTTTCAACGGCAGACAAACAGACAGACTGGAAGTATGGTGAATTGCTCCACCATCTCCCTGAAGGAGATGATCCCCCCGCCCCAAGCTCTGATCTCCACATCAGAGTGGCTGCAACTTCAACAAACGTTCTGAGCCAGCTCGGCTAGCGTTCCTTGTTTGAGTGGAGTGACTGTCGTCATTGACCAGTGCAGCTGCTTCCCAAGTCTGCATGTTCAGCCCTAGCGCGCGGTCAGCAAAAAAAAAAGGGTAATGGGGAATGGACTGGGGGGAGAGGAGGGAAGGGAAGTCTAGGGGGGGGGGGGTGGGAGGAGGTGAGATGTCGTACGAGCTTCCAGACTGTATAGAGATAGTATAGAAAGGCGCTGTATAAATGCAATTTGTTCTTTTTGTACCAGTTGGAAGCTGGTGACCTGAGTGGTTGTTACAGTCTCATGCTTGGAGTCAATCTTTATAATAACTGCAACAGAGACAGGGCATTTCCGTAAGTTAGGACCGTACTCACCACTCCAATTTTGAGCGACCATCTCCTGCTTGAGCTAATGCTTAACCATGGTGCACGTGTGGAGTTATGAACAGCAGCCTTGTCGAGACTCAATCCCAACCCCACTCAAACAGGGTTACCTGCAAACTGCGCTCGGCCCACATTCCTGCCTTCGAGTAAATATATCGAGGTTCTCCATGCCCCTTCTCTGCTTGGATGCTGTATCTGATTCTCTTCTCCTGATTACTGCTGCAGTGCCAGGCTAGTTACAAGTGCCTCTAATCAGCATGGACTGGGCGGGATGTGGGGTAGCAGTTATGTTATTAGGCTCGCAATTACCTGGATTAATAATCCAGAGAACGTGAGTTCATAATCCCACCACGGCAATTTGTATTCAGTTTTAAAAAATAATCTGGTCTCAGTAAAAGTGACCGTGAAGCTGTCGGATTGTCGTAAAAACCCAACTGGTTCATTGATATCCCCTTCGGGAAGGAAACCTGCCGTCCTTACCCGGTCTGGGCCTATATGTGACTTCAGTCCAACACCAATGTGGCTCAATCTGTGTATTAGTGAGGTTTGCGAGTGTTAACTGATAGAGGGAGGAGTGTTGGACAGGACACCAGGTAAACTCTCTGCTCGACAGGATCTTTGACTGTCCATCTAAACAGGTAGACGGGGCCTTGGTTTAACGTCTCATCCAGAAGACGGCACCTCCGACAGTGCAGCACTCCCTCTGTACTGAGCTGGGAATGTGTTAGCTCGGAACTCCTGGAGTGGGGCTCGAACCCAACCCTTCTGACTCCGAGGCAGGGAATGCTACCAGTCAACCAAAGGCACACTCCTCAGTCAGGGCACCTTTATTTCAACAGTAAAAGCAAGGTCACCAATTGTACACAGGAGTGTCGAGCGCTCTCCTGACTCGTGCTCAGGCTAATGACTGCACGGTACAACACCCCTGACCAGCTATCCTGTCTCTCTGAACTGGAGGTAGGAGTCGCCAACTCTGGTTGGGTTTATTCCTGGACGTTTCATAGGAACATAGGAACAGGAGTAGGCCATTCAGCCCCTCGTGCCTGCTCCGCCATTTGATAAGATCATGGCTGATCTGTGATCTAACTCCATATACCTGCCTTTGGCCCATTTCCCTTAATACCTTTGGTTGCCAAAAAGCTATCCCTCTCACATTTAAATTTAACAATTGAGCTAGTATCAATTGCCGTTTGCGGAAGAGAGTTCCAAACTTCTGCAAACCTTTGTGTGTAGAAATGTTTTCTAATCTCGCTCCTGAAAGGTCTGGCTCTAATTTTTAGACTGTGCCCCCTACTCCTAAAATCCCCAACCAGCGGAAATAGTTTCTCTCTATCCACCCTATCTGTTCCCCTTAATATCTTATAAACTTCGATCAGATCACCCCTTAACCTTCGAAACTCCAGAGAATACAACCCCAATTTGTGTAATCTCTCCTCGTAACTTAACATGACCTCCTGCCTCAAACCGCCCCGCCCCCACACTCCCGCCATTGGTCCATCCTCCATGCGCAATGCTTCACACAGCCAATTGGAAAGAGAACAGACTCTTTTCTGTGACCCGATTGGTTTAATCTTGACCGTCAGTCAAACAGACTTTTATCCCCATCTCTGATATTTTTATAACTAATAAATGAAAATGTCCAAAGAAAATGAAAAAGAACACACAATTTTTTTTTAATGCCCCTGTGATTTTTCTCCCGGGAATTTCTCCCAGGTCGTGATCGAGACATTAATCTTCAATTCCTGGAGAATCTAGGACAATCCTGCAGGAGTTGGCGACCCTAACTGGAAGCTTTAATAGCCCTGAAATACAAAGCTAAAGCGCTAACTAATTGCAGGAGTTGAGTGTGTGAGAGTGTGTGTGTGTGTGAGTGTGTGAGTGTGAGAGTGTGTGTGTGTGTGTGAGTGCGTGTGTGTGTGCGTGTGAGTGTGAGTGAGTGAGTGTGAGTGAGTGTGTGTGTGCATGTGAGTGTGAGTGAGAGTGTGAGTGAGAGAGTGAGTGTGAGTGAGAGAGTGAGTGTGTGTGAGTGTGAGAGTGAGTGTGTGTATGTGTGTGAGAGTGTGAGTGTGAGTGAGAGAGTGAGTGTGAGTGAGAGAGTGAGTGTGTGTGAGTGTGAGTGAGAGTGAGAGTGAGAGTGTGTGTGAGTGAGAGTGAGAGTGTGAGTGTGAGAGTGTGAGTGTGAGTGTGAGTGTGTGTATGTGTGTGAGAGTGTGAGTGTGAGTGAGAGTGAGTGTGTGTGAGTGTGAGTGTGAGTGTGAGAGTGAGTGTGTGTATGTGTGAGTGTGTGTGTGAGTGAGTGTGTGTATGTGTGAGTGTGAGTGTGAGAGAGTGTGAGTGTGAGTGTGAGTGTGCGCATGTCTCTCCCCTCCCTCCACTCTTCTCTCTTTGTCGTCAGGTTGATGGGCTGTGTGTGGATTTTGGGCCTAGCCGGCCCGAGGTCAGCCTGAAGCCTGTGCGCGCGATTATTCATCACGCTCCTTTCGTTATCCGCATGGAGGGGAAGGGGAGGGGAGACAGACAGCAACGGGCCTCATCTCACGGGCTGCGTACCTGACAGCCTTGTCAGTCCCTGTTCTGCTGTCTCATTTATGAAGAAAACATGTCAAGCCACCACAGGGAGTCCTGTTAGGAACTGCGAGCGTTTCAACAAAAAAAAATGACTGTGCTGCGTTGAGTATCAGATCCTTGACCCCACCGCACCCTGTAACTGTCAGTCAAACACAAACAGACATGAAACAAAACACTAGCGCCGCATGCGATAGGTTTATACACGACATACAATTTTTTTTTAAAAAGCCATCATTAGCCCGAGCGCGAGTCAGGATATTCCCATCTAATTTTACAGGAGAATTCACCGGTCAGACTCCCCTCGAATAAATCTCAGTTACAAATTGGGCGCCTGTGATGCAAATCAAATTGTGCTTTTGGGGGATGGGGAGTTGGCGCTGGGACATCAATCTGATCGGGTGCTGAAGGGGACCTGAGACAGCTGGAGGCCGTCTTAAAACCCTTGTTTAAAACCCACCCAGTATAACGGGGGGGGGGGCAGGGGGTTACAAGGGCTACAGCGAGGGTGTGTCACAGAGCACAAGGTCAGTGAGGATAAAGAAAGCATCTTTATTTATATAGCGCCTTTCACAACCTCAGGATATCCCAAAGCGCTTTACAGCCAATGAAGTACTTTTTTGAAGTGTAGTCACTGTTGTGATGTGGGAAACGCAGCACCGGTTTGCACACAGCAAGATCCCACAAACAGCAATGTGATAATGATCAGATAATCTGTTTTTAGTGACGTTGGTTGAGAGGTAAATATTGGCCCAGGACACCGGGGAGAACTCACCTGCTCTTCTTTGAAATAGTAGCCTTGGAGTCTTCCACGTCCACCTGAGGGGGCAGACGGGCCTCGGTTTAACGTCTCAACGGAAAGATGTCACCTCATACAGAGCAGCACTCCCTTCGTACTGCACTGAGATTGTCAGCCTGGATTATGTGCTCAAGACTCTGGAGTAGGATTCTAACCTACGACCGTCTGACTCAGAGGCGAGAGTGCTGGCCACCGGGCCATGGATCAGTGCGCGAGCAGCACTATCTGATGCAGAGGTGATTCTGTCATTGGACCAGTAACCCAGAGCTTGTGAGTTCAAATCGCACCGTGGCAAGTTATGAAATCAAATTCAATAAATCTGGGCTAGCACCAGAAAAACGATCACAAAAGTCGCTGGATTGTGGTAAAAACCCAACTGGTTCACTCGTGTCTTTCAGGGAAGGGAGCCTGCCGTCCTTACCCTGGCCTGAGTCCCACTCAATACTCTCACAAGTGGCCGAGCAAGCCATTCAGTTGTAAACAATTGCAGAAGAAAGCCAACCACCTTCTCAGGGCAACTAAGGATGGGCTTGCCCACATAGAATCATACAGCACAGAAGGAGGCCATTCAGCCCATCGTGCCCGTGCTAACTCTTTGAAAGAGCTATCCAATTAGTCCCACTCTCCTGCTCTTTCCCCATAGCCCTGCAAATTTTTCCTTTTCAAGTATTCCCTTTTGAAAGTTATTATTGAATCTGCTTCCACTGCCCTTTCAGGCAGCGCATTCCAGATCAGAACAACTCGCTGCGTAAAAAAAAATTCTCCTCATCTCCCCCTCTGGTTCTTTTGCCAATTACCTTAAATCTGTGTCCTCTGGTTACCGACTCTCCTGCCACTGGAAACAGTTTCTCCTTATTTACTCTATCAAAACCCTTCATGATTTTGAACACCTCAATTAAATCTCCTCTTAACCTTCTCTGTTCTAAGGAGAACAATCCCAGCTTCTCCAGTCTCTCCACATAACTGAAATCCTTCATCCCTGGAATCATTCCAGTAAATCTCTCTGCACCCACTCTCAGGACTACTCCGTAGCCTCAGGCTTTTAACTCTTATATTTCTTTAGAATCATAAAATCTTATAGCACAGAAGGAGGTCATTCGGCCCATCGTGCCTGTGCCGGCTCTTTGAAAGAGTTATCCAATTAGTCCCACTCTCCTGCTCTTTCCCCATAGCCCTGCAAATTTTTCCTTTTCAAGTATTCCCTTTTGAAAGTTATTATTGAATCTGCTTCCACCGCCCTTTCAGGCAGCGCGTTCCAGATCAGAACAACTCGCTGCGTAAAATAAAATTCTCCTCATCTCCCCCTCTGGCTCGTTTGGCCGAGCACAAAATATGATGCCTAAGGAGCAGGCTGTAATTTTCTTTTTGCCAGAAGAGAAGCCCTATTGAGGAGCTTGGAGAGCTGTGTTTCAGGAGCACGCAATTTGTTTACTTGCACCCCTGACCTCTTCTCTTGGACTCCTGTCAATCATAGACTCAGAATCCAGGGTCAAAGAGCAGAGGTCAGCCGCACCAGCACAGAAAAGCGCGTGTTCCTCAAACTGACTTAAATTTCATCACAATGGTGATTATTTTATCCTTCCCAAAACAGAGGGGTTTCAATCGATCTTCTTCGGCCCAGACATCTGAAATAAATTATTCCTGTAAACCCTACAAGGGCAAGAAGAACGTTCTTTAGCATGCTGCATGTGCGAGGGAAAGCGTAAAAGCACTTTACGTAGACGCATTTAAGGGGAAGCTGGAAAAGTACACGAGGGAGAAAGGAAGTTGGGAGGGAGGAGGTTCGAGTGGAGCATAAACGCAGGCACAGATTAGTTGGGCTAAATGGGCCTGTTTCTGTGCAATTCTCCGTACATTGAAGAGGAAATAAAACAGAGGGGAGAAGGGGAGAGTTCGGATGGGGAGGGCGAGGGGGAGGAGTGTAGGCACGGTCAATGAGAAGGGTCTTGGGGAGGCTTTTGAAAGCAGGGAAGGTGGAGGGAACTGGAAGGGGGAGGTCCAGAGGGCAGAACAAGAAATCAGAGTGTGGGAGGGTCACCAACTCCGGGTTGGACGTATTCCTGGAGGTTTCATCGCATCACCTCCTGCCTCCATCAGCTCCACTCGGTCAAACAGCCTTTATTTCCCCCTCCTCCAATATTTCTATAATTAATAAACAGAAGTCTTCAAAGAAAATGGGAAAAAAAACGCAATATGTTTAGAACGATACAGCACAGGAGGAGGCCATTCGGCCCATTGTGTCCATGCCGGCTCTTTGAAAGAGCTAGCTAATTAGTCCCACTCCCCTGTTCTTTCCCCATAACCCTGCAACTCAAGTATTTATCCAATTCCCTTTTTGAAAGTTATTATTGAATCTGCTTCCACCGCCCGTTCAGGCAGCGCATTCCAGATCAGAACAACTCACAGTGTAAAAAATCTTTTCCTCATCTCCCCTCTGGTTCTTTTGCCGATCAGCTTAAATCTGTGTCCTCTGGTTACCGACCCTCCTGCCACTGGAAACAGTTTCTCCTTATTTACTCTGTCAAAATCCCTTGTAATTTTGAACACCTCTATTAAATCTCCTCTTAACCTTTTCTGCCTCCCTCTCTCCCCTACTGCTGTGGGACAGGCCAAAAGGACTTAAAGTGAAACAAAAAAAAGCTTGTGCCAAAACTCAGCGTTAAATATTACTGGCAGGCACTGAACGGGGAGAGAGCAGCTACTGAATGGGAGCTTGTGATTTCTTAAACACAGCTGAGATATGAGGTAGTTTGGGCGGGAAAGTGGAGTTGAGGTCGAAGATCAGCCATGATCTTAATGAATGGCGGAGCAGGCTCGAGGGTCGTGTGGCCCACTCCTGCTCCTATTTCTTATGTAGTTGGAACTAACCTGGGCAAAGAGGAGACCTTTGTGTTAAGTCACACTGCTGCAGGTAACCCGGGCTCTGGGCCGTCTAGTTAGCTTTTCTAAACAAGTAATTGAGTGGGGGGGAGGGAGGAAGTGACGAGGGGCCGGGAGAGAAGGCGATGAAGGGGGGAGAAGGGGACGAGGGGGGGAGGGGAGAAGGGGACGACGGGGGAGGGGAGAAGGGGGCGACGGGGGAGGGGAGAAGGGGACGAGGGGGGAGGGGAGAAGGGGACGAGGGGGGAGGGGAGAAGTGAAAGGGGAGAGGGGAGAAGGGAAAGGGGGGAGAAGGGAACAAGGGGAGAAGGGGAGAAGGGAAAGGGGGAGGGGAGAAGGGTACAGGGGGGAGGGAAGAAGGGAAAGGGGAGGGTGGAGTGTTTTTCCAAAGCAATGGGGTAGACAGTAAGATTGATCAAAGCTGTGTCGGGGTGATTGAGCCCAGCCGGAGACAATGCTCCCAGCTGAGAGTTACTGCTTGCCGGCCCTGCTTTGTGCTATCTGTTTAAAGACATTAATCAGTAGAGAAACACCAACTGTACAGCCACAGAAAGCACCACAGCGAGTGATTTACTGATGGCAGAAAGAAAAAATATTTAACCGGGGCAGCGTGCGGCCTCTCACTCCGTGAGTGAAGCAGCAGACAGACACATGTAAACTGCCCCAATCGAAACACGCCAGTGTGAAGCCACCGACCCCTGATTAGCATCACACAAAACCTGGAAGTGTAGTGAACAGTGAGGAGGATAGTGATAGACTTCAAGAGGATAAATTTAACGCAGAAAAATGCGAAGTGATACATTTCGGTAGGAAGAACAAGGAGAGACAATATAAACTAAAGGGCACAACTCTAAAAGGGGTGCAGGAACAGAGAGATCTGGAGGTGTATGTGCACAAATCATTGAAGGTGGCAGGGCAGGTTGAGAAAGCAGTTAAAAAGCATACAGGATCCTGGGCTTTATAAATAGAGGCATCGAGTACAAAAGCAAGGAAGTCACGATGAACCTTTATAAAACACTGGTTCGACCACAACTGGAATATTGTGTCCAGTTCTGGGCACCGCACTTTAGGAAAGATGTGAAGGCCTTAGAGAGGGTGCAGAAGAGATTTACTAGAATGATTCCAGGGATGAGGGACTTTAGTTACGTGGATAGACTGGAGAAGCTGGGATTGTTCTCCTTGGAACAGAAGGTTGTGAGGAGATTTGATAGAGGTGTTCAAAATCATGAAGGGTCGAGACAGAGTAGATAGAGAGAAACTGTTCCCATTGGCGGAAGGGTCAAGAACCAGAGGACATAGATTTAAGGTGATTGGCAAAAGGACCAAAGGCGACATGAGAAAAATCTTTTTTACACAGCGAGTGGTTAGGATCTGGAATGCACTGCCCGAGGGGGTGGTGGAGGCAGATTCAATCACGGCCTTCAAAAGGGAACTGGATAAGTACTTGAAAGGAATAAAATTTGCAGGGCTACTGGGAAAGGACGTGGGAGTGGGACTAGCTGGATTGCTCTTGTATAGAGCCAGTACAGACTCCATAAGACCATAAGAGATAGGAGCAGGAGTAGGCCATTCGGCCCTCAAGCCTGCTCCGCCATTCAATGAGATCATGGCTGATCTGATTTTTACCTCAACTCCACTTTCCTGCCCTTTCCCCATATCCTTTGACTCTCTTGCTGATCAAAAATTTGTCTAACTCAGCCTTGAATGTATTCAATGACTCAGCCTCCACAGCTTTTTGGGGTAAAGAATTCCAAAGAGTCACGACCCTCTGGGAGAAGAAATTCCTCCTCATTTCCATCTTAAACGGGCGACTCGATGGGCCGAATGGCCTCCTTCCATGCTGTAACCATTCTATGATTGAAGAATCTGCTGATAGAGCCAGAGCTGTTTATAGCACAGCGGGAGGCCATTTAGCCCATCGTGTCTGTGCCTGCTCTTTGCCAGATTGAATCCAAATCTAATCCCACTGCCCCGCTCTCTCCCCATAGCCCTGTAACTTCCTCTGCTTCAAATATTTATCCTTTTTTCCCCTTAAAAGATGCACAGGGGGAATTTCCCTGCGGCTTCTCCTCCTTCCGCTGCCGGAATGGCTGAGGAAATTTGCAGCAGCAATGGTCTCTTCCTGTGCCAAAACCTTCCACGCTCCAACAATCCTCTGTCTTCCCAGTATTCGTCCTACCAAATCTCCTCTTAGCCTTCTCTGATCCAGTGGGAACATTCCCTGCATCTGAAGTCTCTCCTCATCATCACAGTTTCACGGCGAACAGTGAGAAAACCGCAGAGCTCCACCAATGTGAAGTCCCGGGGAAAGAACGAGCTAGAGTGGGAGATGTTGTGATGGGAGCCGTGTTGAAGGGAGGGCAGGTCACAGATCCACCTTAGTGCCAGCCAGGGCTCAGGAGGTCGTGGGTTCATGTCCCACTCCAGAGACTTCAGCACAAAATCCAGGCCGACACTCCCAGTGCAGTACTGAGGGAGCGCTGCATTGTTGGAGGTGCCGTCTTTCGGATGAGACGTTAAAGCGAAGCCTTCTCTGCCCTCTCCGATGAACGTAAAAGATCCCATGACGCTATTCAAAGGAGAGCAGGGGAGCTCTCCCCCCGTGTCCTGGGCCAATATTTATCCCTCAACCATCACCTAAAACTGGTTATCTGGTCATTATCACATTGCTGTTTGTGGGATCTTTCTGTGTGCAAATTGGCTGCTGCGTTTCCGACATTACAACAGTGACTACACTTCAAAAAGTACTTCATTGGCTGTAAAGCCCTTTGGGACATCCTGAGGTCATGAAAGGTGCCATAGAAATGCAAATTCTTTCTTTCTTCACAAATATCTCCTTATCTGGCTCGGTGTCAAATTTTGTTTGATAATCGCTTCTGTGAAGCGCCTTGGGATGTTAAAGACACTATATAAATGCAAGTAGTTGTTGATGACTGACAGTCATAAAATGTGAAGGAGGCAACATATTTAGGAGCAAATGAAGAGAACAATACGAGACCCTCATAGCCCGGCCACACTGTGTGGAGCCGAGTCTCACAGTCCTTCAATATGCCACCTGCCAATCACACGGGGTACAAAAATGGAACGGTCAACATAAATGGCCAATCTGGTGCCAGCCGTGGCTCAGAGGGCAGCATTCCCATCTCAAAGTCAGAAGGTCATGGGTTCAAGTCCCACGTCCAGAGATTTGCAGCACAATGTTAAGGCTGACACTCCCAGTGTCAGTACTGAGGGAGCGCTGCACTGTCAGAGGTCCCGTCTTTCAAAGGAGACATTAAACCGAGGCCCCGTCTGCACGCTCAGGTGGACATAAAAGATCCCACGGCCACTATTTCAAAGAACAGTAGGGGAGTTCTCCCCGGTGTCCTGGGCCAATATTGATCCCTCAATGAACATCAATAAAAACAGATTATCTGATCATTTATCTCATTGCTGTTTGTGGGATCTTGCTGAGCACAAATTGGCTTTTTAAAAAATTCGTTCATGGGATGTGGGCATCGCTGGCGAGGCCGGCATTTATTGCCCATCCCTAATTGAGAAGGTGGCGGTGAGCCGCCTTCTTGAACCGCTGCAGTCCGTGAGGTGAAGATTCTCCCACAGTGCTGTTAGGAAGGGAGTTCCAGGATTTTGACCCAGTGACGATGAAGGAACGGCGATATATTTCCAAGTCGGGATGGTGTGTGACTTGGAGGGGAACGTGCAGGTGGTGTTGTTCCCATGTGCCTGCTGCTCTTGTCCTTCCAGGTGGTCGAGGTCACAGGTTTGGGAGGTGCTGTCGAAGAAGCCTTGGCGAGTTGCTGCAGTGCATCCTGTGGATGGTACACACTGCAGCCATGGTGCGCCGCTGGTGAAGGGAGTGAATGTTTAGGGTGGTGGATGGGGTGCCAATCAAGCGGGCTGCTTTCTCCTGGATGGTGTCGAGCTTCTTGAGTGTTGTTGGAGCTGCACTCATCCAGGCAAGTGGAGAGTATTCCATCACACTCCTGACTTGTGCCTTGTAGATGGTGGAAAGGCTTTGGGGAGTCTGGAGGTGAGTCACTCGCCACAGAATACCCAGCCTCTGACCTGCTCTTGTAGCCACAGTATTTATATGGCTGGTCCAGTTAAGTTTCTGGTCAATGGTGACCCCCCAGGATGTTGATGGTGGGGGAATTGGCGATGGTAATGCCGTTGAATGTCAAGGGGAGGTGGTTAGATATTTCCAACATCACATCAGTGACTACACTTCATTGTCTGTAAAGCGCTTTGAGACGTCCTGAGATTGTGAAAGGCGCTATATAAATGCAAGTCTTTCTTTTCTTTCAATACCGTTTATATTCCTCATTCCAAACTTCCGAACAGAAAGACTCTGACGTGGGTTAACTCGGTGAAGACCTGGGGAGTGCTTCGTTCGGGAAGGGTCTGAATGGTTTTGCAAGCAAAGGTCTCCCGAGTCCGAACCAACAAGAGAGTGGGATCACCCCAACTCCTTCCGTCATCTCCTGCAGCGTCTGCGGACTGACCCAGAGTCTCGGACCCCCAGAGACAAAAATAATTCATCCGTTGCAAGGCGGGAAAAGCCGACCGTTTCCTCCCTGACCCTGGACTCATTTTTCCAACAACAGCAACAACAACTTGCATTCATTTTGCGCCTTTAACCTAGTAAAACGTCCCAAGGCGCTTCACAGGAGCGATTATCAAACAAAATTTGACACGAGCCACATAAGGAGATATTAGGACAGGTGACCAAAAGCTTGGTCAAAGAGGTAGGTTTTAAGGAGCGTCTTAAAGGAGGAGAGAGAGGTAGAGAGGGGGAGAGGTTTAGGGAGGGAATTCCAGAGCTTAGGGCCGAGGCAGCTGAAGGCACGGCCGCCAATGGTGGAGCGATTAAAATCGGGGATGGGCAAGAGGCCAGAATTGGAGGAGATCAGAGATCTGGGAGGGTTGCAGGGCTGGAGGAGGTTACAGAGATAGGGAGGGGCGAGGCCATGGAGGGATTTGAAAACAAGGCTAAGAGTTTTAAAATTCAAATGTTACCAAACCATGAGCCAATGTAGGTCAGCAAGCGCAGGGGGTGATGGGTGATCGAGGCGAGACGTTATTACAGTTCCTCCACACAATCCCGTCAATTTCACCCAATTAATTTCTTATAAACTGGTCTTGATAAAATGTCATTAACCTGAAACATTAACTCTGTTTCTCACTCCACAAACGCTGCCTGGCCTGCTGAGTGTTTTCTAGTCTTTTCTGGTTTAAATCTCATATAAACCAGCTCCAGTCTTTCACTCAAAGGCCTCAGTGGACTGAAATCCTTTTTTAAAAAGAAGCAGACGGATACAACATATGCCAACTCTCAGAGTCGAGGCTTTTCTGCCAGGAATGAACAGTAGGAATTTGTGTGGGTTTCAATTCATAAAATATAGCCTATAAAATCTGAAGTAAAAATGATTTTGAAAGCTTTCTAGGAATGGGATTTGGCCCTCTCGGTCAGACTAATCAATCACAAGGTCCGAGGGACAGGTGACTGTAATGCAATCTCAGAATGCTGTCTCTCTCTCCTTCAGTGTCAGCCATGGCTCAGTGCTAGCACTCTTGCCTGAGTCTGAAGGGCATGGATCTCAGGCCCACTCCAGAGACTTGATCACAAAATCCAAACCGACACTCCCAGTGCAGTGCTGAGGGAGTGCTGCACTGTCGGAGGGTCAGTACTGAGGGAGGGCTGCACTGTCGTAGGGTCAGTACTGAGGGAGCGCTGCACTGTCGGAGGGTCAGTACTGAGGGAGCGCTGCACTGTCGGAGGGTCAGTACTGAGGGAGCGCTGCACTGTCGGAGGGTCAGTACTGAGGGAGCACTGCACTGTCGGAGGGTCAGTACTGAGGGAGCGCCGCACTGTCGGAGGGTCAGTACTGAGGGAGCGCCGCACTGTCGGAGGGTCAGTACTGAGGGAGCGCCGCACTGTCGGAGGGTCAGTACTGAGGGAGCGCCGCACTGTCGGAGGGTCAGTACTGAGGGAGCGCCGCACTGTCGGAGGGTCAGTACTGAGGGAGCGCCGCACTGTCGGAGGGTCAGTACTGAGGGAGCGCCGCACTGTCGGAGGGTCAGTACTGAGGGAGCGCCGCACTGTCGGAGGGTCAGTGCTGAGGGAGCGCCGCACTTTCGGAGGGTCAGTACTGAGGGAGCGCTGCACTTTCGGAGGGTCAGTACTGAGGGAGCGCTGCACTGTCGGAGGGTCAGTACTGAGGGAGAGCTGCACTGTCGGAGGGTCAGTACTGAGGGAGCGCTGCACTGTCGGAGGGTCAGTACTGAGGGAGCGCTGCACTGTCGGAGGGTCAGTACTGAGGGAGCGCTGCACTGTCGGAGGGTCAGTACTGAGGGAGCGCTGCACTGTCGGAGGGTCAGTACTGAGGGAGCGCTGCACTGTCGGAGGGTCAGTGCTGAGGGAGCGCTGCACTGTCGGAGGGTCAGTACTGAGGGAGCCCTGCACTGTCGGAGGTTCAGTACTGAGGGAGCGCTGCACTGTCGGAGGGTCAGTACTGAGGGAGAGCTGCACTGTCGGAGGGTCAGTACTGAGGGAGCACTGCACTGTCAGAGGGTCAGTACTGAGGGAGAGCTGCACTGTCGGAGGGTCAGTACTGAGGGAGCACTGCACTGTCGGAGGGTCAGTACTGAGGGAGCACTGCACTGTCGGAGGGTCAGTGCTGAGGGAGCGCTGCACTTTCGGAGGTGTCGTCTTTTGGATGAGACGTTATTCCAAGGCCCCGTCTGCCCTCCCAGGTGGATGTAAAAGATCCCACAGCCACTATTTTGAAGAATATTAATCCTTCAACCAATATCGATCCATCCCAGCATCGTACTGACAGTCCATTTACACTCACTGGGGCCAAGTTTCACTTCTATCGCCTGTCGGTAACGGCTCCACATGGGGTCAGCAGCCATTTTGAAAGGGTTCAATCGCCAGGTGTCCAAAGCTCCCGCCTGATACAAGCACTCGGCATCTTTCCCGTGAAATGGGGGGACCGGGGGGTTCTAATGGCGTCGTTTGGACCCCGATTGTAACTTTAAGGGGCACATGAGTGGAGCTTGCCGTGTGAACGCTCCGCCCACTTGTACCGGTGGTCCAATCAGAAAACGGCCAGAAAAATTGATTCCTTTTTATTCTTTTTTGTTGAGCACAACTCCAGGAGGAGGCTACTCGGCCCATCATTTCCGTGCCGACTCCTTGCTAGAGTAAACCAAGATTGATCCCGCTTGCCCTGCTCGCTCTCTCTCTCTCTCTCTCTCGCTCTCTCTCTCTCTCTAGTCCCGTGCCGTCCTCTGCTTCAAACATTTACCGAGTCTTCTCTTAAAAAATGTTGATGTGAGGTGTCCACTCGATACCGATCCCGTATCGGGACGTGAAGAGGGACGAGATCTGCTCCGCATGGGGCAGGGACCCAATCCGGACGGACAAATGGACCATTCTGCTACACACAGCATATCAAGGAAACCGTCCCCCAACTGTGACATTGCGAGGAATGGTCTCTTTAAACTTCCCCACACTGCCTTTGTTTCAGGGTTGAGCATCTCTCCAGGGACACGTGCGCAGACTGCCTGCCGATCAATTAATCAGCAGTAAAATAAAAAAGGTACAAATTGCACATTCAGATGGGCTAATTAATTTAGGAAAACCGAGGCAGGTGGAGAAAAATGTTCAAGGTCTCTCTCAAAAACAATTAAGTCGGGATATCGTGCAGGCGAAGCATCCAGTGATATCTGATGTGGCAAAATGTTTGCAAGATTTTATTCTATTAAAAGATGTGCGCACACACACCCAGACACACACCCAGACACACACCCAGACACACAGCCAGACACACAGCCAGACACACAGCCAGACACACAGCCAGACACACAGCCAGACACACACCCAGACACACAGCCAGACACACAGCCAGACACACAGCCAGACACACACCCAGACACACAGCCAGACACACACCCAGACACACACCCAGACACAAACACACGCACACCCAGACACCAACACACGCACAGCCAGACACACGCAGCCAGACACACACCCAGACACACAGCCAGACACAAACACACGCACACCCAGACACAAACAGCCAGATACACGCAGCCAGACACACACAGCCAGATATGCACAGCCAGATATGCACAGACACAAACACACGCACAGCCAGACACACAGCCAGACACAAACACACGAACACCCAGACACACGCACCCAGACACACGCAGCCAGATATGCACAGACACAAACACACGCACACCCAGACACACGCAGACACGCACACAGACACGCACACACACAGACACACACGTGCAGACAACTGTGCATGCACAGACACGCGCGCAGAGAGACACACACGTACAGACACACATATGTACAGACACATGCAGACAAGGACACTTGCAGGGACAGAGACACATACACAATCTCACACATACATACGCACAGGAACACAAAGTCACATGAGGACACACACATGCAAAGATATACAGACATGGACACAGTCAGACACATCTAAGGATGGATGGACACACAGACAGGAGTTTGATGTTGAGACTGGGAGGCAATCCTTTTTATGAATTTATTTTTAAATGCAGATAAGCAGAGGTGGTAATTGGTATTTGGTGTCCAATGGAGATGCTCATCAGGGGAGAGTACAGAGAGCCAAACTGAACAAAACACCCAGAAAGGGACACAGCCATAAATCACACCACGGAGGACGTGTTTTTAGAACAGTCACTTTCTGTGACTCGCTGTTGAATGTCGCAGGTGCAGAGAAAGCAAACTACCGGGCAAGTTTGGGAAAAACGTACTAGAATCAGGCGTTTTGGATCTACTCGTGTCTGCAGGCTGCGTTCCCATGGCAACCTTACGGCAAACACACATCAGGAAACAAAAGAAGCCATCGGAGTTCTTCCCCCCTCCTCCCCCAATGGCGCTGGCTCTCACTGGGCGTGGGTGGGGGAGGTACAGGTCCAGGGGTAGGGGGCTCCTCCTTCGCTGCCTCGTTCACCCGCAAGCCCCCAGGACCGTGAGGTTAGGGCACAGGGTGTATCACAGCCAAGTCAGATCTTGCCCTTCTCAGGTACACACACGTGCATGTGGGGTTATGCACACACGCACACACACACGTAAGCTCACACACACATATCCTTGCGCAAGGCTCAAAGCATAGCTCCAGCTGAACTCCCCCAGCCGAGCACAGTCCAGTGAGAGAGATCAGGACCATCGTTACCCAGTCCCCAGTTTCTAATGGCTTTGTCGAAGATCAGTTCTGTAACTTCCAATTCCTCTCCAGCCGGCAGCGATGGTGAAGGCAGGTGGGTAATTGTGGGCACTGGGCACAGTTGAACGCTGATAACCAAAGCTCTTTCTTGCCAGGAAATGTCTGGGTGGATCTGGAGGACCAGAAATTGACAAAAGTAACTCTTTGCCACTCCCCTCACCCCTCCAAAAAAAGTGAGTTAATTCAGATCCTGGTTAATCCTCTCATTTTCACCACCTCAACCCTAATAAGAGTGAAAGAGATACACGGTGAGAGAGTGAGAGGGAGAGAGAGAGAGAGGGAGTATGGGAGAGAGAGTGAGAGACAGAGAGAGGGAGAGGGTGAGAGAGAGAGGGGGAGAGGGTGAGAGAGAGAGAGGGAGTATGGGAGAGAGAGTGAGAGACAGAGAGAGGGTGAGAGAGAGAGAGAGAGAGGGAGAGGGTGAGAGAGAGAGAGGGAGAGGGTGAGAGAGAGAGAGGGGGAGAGGGTGAGAGAGAGAGAGGGTGAGAGAGAGAGGGAGAGGGTGAGAGAGAGAGGGTGAGAGAGAGAGAGAGAGAGAGAGAGAGAAAGAGTGCGAGAGAGAGTGTGTGGGAGAGAGGGAGTGAGAGGGAGAGGGAGAAAAAGTGAGAGAGTGAGAAAGTGAGAGAGTGAGAAAGTGAGAGAGAGAGCAAGAGAGAAAGAGAGTGCGAGAGAGAAAGAGAGTGCGAGAGAGAGTGTGTGGGGGAGAGTGAGAGAGAGAGAGTGCGGGAGAGAGAAAGTGAGAGAGAGAGTGAGTATGAGAGAGAAAGAATGGGAGAGAAAGAGTGAGGGAGAGTACGAGAGAGAGTGTGGGGGAGTGAGAGAGAGAGAGAGTTTGGGAGAGTGAGAGAGAGAGAGAGAGTGTGGTAGAGAGAAAGAGTGAGAGAGAGAAAGAGTGAGAGAAAGAGAGAAAGAGTGAGAGAGAAAGAGTGAGAGAGAGAGAGAGAGAAAGAGTGAGAGAGAGAGAGAGAGAGAAAGAGTGAGAGAGAGAGAGAAAGAGTGAGAGAGAGAGAAAGTGAGAGAGAGAAAGTGAGAGTACGAGAAAGTGTGAGAGAGAGAGTGTGAGAGAGAGAGTGCGAGAGAGAGAGAGAGAGTGTGTGTGAGAGAGAAAGACTGCGAGAGAGAGAGAAAGAGTGTGGGAGAGAGTGAGAGAGAGAGTGTGGGAGAGAGAGTGAGAGAGAGAGAAAGCATGCAAGAGATAGTGTGGGAGAGAGAGTGTGTGGTAGAGAGAAAGAGTGAGAGAGAGAGAGAGAGAAAAAGAGTGAGAGAGAGAACGAGTGTGAGAAGGAGAGCGAGAGCGAGAAAGTGAGAGAGAGAGAGAGAAAGTGAGAGAGAGAGCGAGCGAGAAAGTGAGAGAGAGCGAGAGAGAAAGTGAGAGAGCGAGAGAGAAAGTGAGAGAGAGCGAGAGAGAAAGTGAGAGAGAGCGAGCGAGAAAGTGAGAGAGCGAGAGAGAAAGTGAGAGAGAGCGAGCGAGAAAGTGAGAGAGAGCGAGAGAGAAAGTGAGAGAGCGAGAGAGAAAGTGAGAGAGAGAGCGAGCGAGAAAGTGAGAGAGAGCGAGAGAGAAAGTGAGAGAGCGAGAGAGAAAGTGAGAGAGAGCGAGAGAGAAAGTGAGAGAGAGCGAGAGAGAAAGTGAGAGAGCGAGAGAGAAAGTGAGAGAGAGCGAGCGAGAAAGTGAGAGAGCGAGAGAGAAAGTGAGAGAGAGCGAGAGAGAAAGTGAGAGAGCGAGAGAGAAAGTGAGAGAGAGTGAGAGAAAGTGAGAGTGAAAGTGAGAGACAGCGAGAGTGCGAGAGAGAATGCGAGAGAGTGAAAGCGAGAAAGTGAGGGAGAGAGTAAGAGAGAAAGAGTGAGAGAGGCGGAGAGGTTTAGGGAGGGAATTCCAGAGCTTAGGGCCGAGGCAGCTGAAGGCACGGCCGCCAATGGTGGAGCGATTAAAATCGGGGATGGGCAAGAGGCCAGAATTGGAGGAGCGCAGAGATCTCAGAGGGTTGTAGAGCTGCTCAGCTCATCAACCCCATTCTTGCCACAAACCCTGTGCACTCGCTCTGATGTGTCACCCGTGGCTCAGTGGGCAGCACTCTCACTTCTGAGTCATAAGGTCGTGGGTTCAAGAGACTTGAGCACATAAACCAGGCCAACACTGTCGGAGGTGCCGTCTTTCGGATGAGACGTTAAACCGAGGCCCCGTCTGCCCTCTCAGGTGGATGTAAAAGATCCCATGGCCACTATTTTGAAGACGAGCAGGGGGAGTTCTCCCCAGTGTCCTGGACAATATTTATCCCTTAACCAAAATCACTAAAACAGATTATCTGGTCATGTATCACATTGCTGTTTGTGGGATCTTGCTGTGCGCAAATTGGCTGCTGTGTTTCTTACATTACAACAGTGACTACACTTCAAAAACTGTAAAGCACTGAGGCACGTCCTGAGGCCGTGAAAGGCGCTATATAAATGCAAGTTCTTTCTTTCTTTCTTCGAAAGTTCATTCTCTGGGCTCTCACACCGTGGATTGCCACCTGGGTGAGGTAATGAGAGGCAGCCAGTGCCCAAGGAACCCGTATCCCAGCAATTGTTAGCGGAGTTGGGCGGGCACTAACCAGCGGGGAGAAAACGGAAGGCCAAAAATCTATTCCTTTTCTTTAATAAAAGGATTCATTGAGAACGGAACCCTGTGATAACTGCTGTGGGACTGGGAGTGGCCTCTCTCACAGTGAGCACACTGGCACAGTCCCCGTGCACCATCCTCAGAGGCAAACTGAGGCTTCGTCACAGAATCTTACAGCGTAGAAGGAGGCCATTTGGCCCATCGTGCCTGTACCTGTGCCGGCTCGATGAAAGAGCTGTCCAATTAGTCCCACTCCCCCCACCCACCCCTGCTGCTTCCCCCCCACAGCCCTGCAAATTTATTTTTTCCCCCCTTGTCAAATATTTATTCAATTCACCTTTTGAAAGCTACTATTGAATCTGCTCCTTTCAGGCAGAACATTCCAGGTCAGAACAACTCTGGGGATGCACGACAGAAACGAGAGATTGTTATTCAAGGCCGGGACACCAAACCCAGGCCGAGGGCGGGCTCAGCAGGTCGGACGAAGGGGACGAGTCTTATAGCTGCATCTCCTGTGTTGGCAGCATCGATTACAACAGCTGCCCCTAGGCAGGGCTTAGACCAAATGATGTCGGAGACTAATTGCACACAAGGCACTGTCCTCTTCTTTTTTAGCCTGGAACGGAGGGGGGGGTGGGGGCGGAGGGGGAGAGCGAGCGAGTAATTAAGGACAAAAAACATTCAATTACGGTTTCCTTCCTTGCACAGCAGCCGTGGGAGCTGAATAAATTTCAGTCATCCACACAGCGAGACGGCCAGTCACTGATCGCCTTTGTACACAACTCCATTCTCTCCTTTTTCCCCTGTTCCCTCCCTCTCTCTTCTGAAGCACTGACTGAAGCTGTCTGAGCCCAATTCATAAAATCATACAGCACAGAAGGAGGCCATTCAGCCCATCGTGCCTGTGCTGGCTCTTTGAAGGAGCGATCTAATTAGTCCCCACTGCCCCCGCCCCCCCCCCCCCCATCTTTCCCCATTGCCCTGCAATTTTTTTCCCCTTCAAGTATTTATCCAATTTCCCTTTTGAAAGTTATTATTGAATCTGCTTCCCCCGCCCTTTCAGGCAGTGAATTCCAGATCAGAACAACTCGCTGCGTAAAACATATTCTCCTCATCTCCCCTCTGGTTCTTTTGCCAATTACCTTAAATCTGTGTCCTCTGGTTACCGACCCTCCTGCCACTGGAAACAGTTTCTCCTTATTTACTCTGTCAAATCTCCCCTTAACCTTCTCTGCTGTAAGGAGAACAACTTCTCCAGTCTCTCCACATAACTGAAGACCCTCATCCCTGGCACCATTCTAGTAAATCTCCTCTGCTCCCTCTCTAAGGCCTTGACATCCTTCCTAAAGTGTGGAGCCCAGAATTGGACACAATACTCCAGCTGAGGCCTAACCAGTGTTTTATAAAGGTTTAGCATAACATCCTTGCTTTTGTACTCTAAGCCTCTATTAATAAAGCCCAGGATCCCGTCTGCTTTTTTAACGGCCTTCTCAACTTGTCCCGCCACCTTCAAAGATTTGTGTGCGTGCACCCCCAGGTCTCTCTGTTCCTGCACCCCCTTTAAAATTGTATCATTTAGTTTAAAAGGAAAAGAGAAACACAGAATCCTGGTGTACAATCTCGTTTGAAACAGGACGGATTAATCCGAGCCTTTGAACATCCCAGACATTGAGAGTATCGGGTTAAAGGGAGGAGACCAAGGCTGGGATGTTTGGCAGCAGGTGCAGATTGCATGGATGTGAGAGAGGGAGGTACATGCCCGTAGAGATGGATGTGAGAGAGGGAGGTACATGCCCGTAGAGATGGATGTAAGAGAGGGAGGTACATGCCCATAGAGATTGATGTAAGAGAGGGAGGTACATGCCCGTAGAGATTGATGTAAGAGAGGGAGGTACATGCCCGTAGAGATGGATGTGAGAGAGGGAGGTACATGCCCGTAGAGATGGATGTAAGAGAGGGAGGTACATGCCCGTAGAGATTGATGTGAGAGAGGGAGGTACATGCCCGTAGAGATGGATGTGAGAGAGGGAGGTACATGCCCGTAGAGATGGATGTAAGAGAGGGAGGTACATGCCCATAGAGATTGATGTAAGAGAGGGAGGTACATGCCCGTAGAGATGGATGATCCTTCTATTCAGGATTTTCTGTTGCGGGGGGGGGCAGGGAAGTGGGGATCTGGGTCGGTGCGTTATCCAGAATGCACCTCATTGGTCTTTGGCCATACATTCTTTCCTATCCCACCCTCGCCATTGGTGTTGCCAACCCTCCAGGATTGCCCTGGAGTCTCCAGGAATTGAAGATTAATCTCCGGGTCACTGCTGGGAGAAAAACACCCGGGAGATGAATCACAGGGGCAATAAAAAAAAGTGTGTGCTTTTTTCATTTTCTTTGAACAGTTGCTGATATTGGAAATGGGGAAAAAAAGAGGCCGTTTGACTGACAGTCAAGAATGATCCAATGAAGGCTCTGTTCATTTTTCGACTGGCAGTGGGGGTGGGGCAGTGCGAGGATGGACGTGTTGGGCGACCAATGGTGGGAGAGTGAGGGCGGGGTACAGAGGATGGACATGTTGGGCGACCAATGGTGGGAGATTTGGGGCAGGTCACAGAGGATGGACATGTTGGGCGACCAATGGTGGGAGATTGGGGGCGGGGCACAGAGGATGGACATGTTGGGCATCCAGTGGCGGGAGCACCAGGAAGGGGCGGTTGAGGCAGGAGGTTATGTGATGAAAGCTCCTGGTGTATGGCCAACCAGAGCTGGCGACCCTAATCACCGTGCACCCCACTATTCTGCGAAAATTCCAACAACTCTCGTTCGGACAGAGATCCCCATGTGACAACATCGTCAGTTCTCCTCATCAGGTGGAGAGGTGGGCTAAAGTGAAGGGAGGGGGTGGTGGAGTTTATAAGCAAGCGGACCCTCAGCCCAACAAATTTGGGGAGAACGGCTCAGACATTAACACCCCCAGATAACAAGCACTTCATTTCGGGGACAGAGAGTCAAAGGGAACAACTTGGAAATCATCCGGGATAATCCACTTCCTATTCCTGATCCTCCTTTGCCTCATTCCAGGGGTTGCCTTTGGTTATCCTATTGGATGCTGGGGGAAATTGGAAAGCCCTGTGTTAAACACGCCTTTCTAACAGCTGAAATTTCCTCGTGTTACAGGGTGTCGAGCCTGCTATAAAGTGGGGAGCCCACTCTGGTGCATACATTGTTCATCACAGGCACCTCCCCCTCTTTTTTATTCATTCTCGGGCTGTGGGCGTCATTCATCGCCCCTCCCTAGTTGCCCCGAGGTGTTGGTGGATCTTCACCTTCAATCACTAGCAGTTTGATACAACTGAGTGACCGCTTCAGAGGGCAGAATCACATTGGTGTGGGGACTGGAGTCACCTATAGGCCCAGACCGGATAAGGACGGCAGGTTTCCTTCCCTAAAGGACATCTGAACCAGTTGGGTTTTCACAACAATCCGACAGTTTCACGGTCACTTTTACTGACACCAGCTTTTCATCTCCAGAACTGAATTCAAATTCTCAAAGTGCCCATGGTGGGATTTGAACTCATATTCTCCTGGATTATTAATCCAAGCTTCGATGATCACCATTCCAGTAACATAACCACTACACCATCGTGTCCAGCTCAAAAACAAACATGGGTTGCTGCATTGAAAAGGTATTTGCAATCTCGCTTGCTATTTTTCGCTCATAAATCTGACAGCTTTTGGTTTCCAGAGACAAGTTGAAGGAACAGATTTTTTTTACATTGAATTACATAGAATTTAGAGCACAGAAACAGGCCATTCGGCCCAACTGGTCTATGCCGGTGTTTATTCCCCACACGAGCCTCCTCCCTCCCTACTTCATCTCACCCTATCAGCATATCCTTCTATTCCTTTCTCCCTCATGTGTTTATCCAGCTTCCCCTTAAATGTATCTACACTATTCACCTCAACTACTCCTTGTGGGAGTGAGTTCCACATTCTCACCACTCTCTGGGTAAAGAAGTTTCTCCTGAATTCCCTATTGGATTTATTAGTGACTATCTTATATTTATGGTCCCTAGTTCTGGTTTCCCCCACAAGTGGAAACATCTTCTCTACGTCTACCCTATCAAACCCTTTCACAATCTTAAAGACCTCAATCAGGTCACCCCTCAGTCTTCTCTTTTCTAGTGAAAAGAGCTCCAGCCTGTTCAATCTTTTCTGGTTGCTATAACCTCTCAGTTCTGGTACCATCCTCGTAAATCATTTTTTGCACCTTTTAAAACAGATTGCTGGGTCTGAAACCATGGCAACCACAGGCACCATTCAATATGGCGGGGGAAAGGCCTACTGCTCGGCTTCAACAGATGGTTCCCCGCGATGGGCCATTCAGAGCAGCTATCGAGCGAGTATTCGATTATCCTTCCTGTCCCATTCCTGGAGGTTTCATCACATGACCTCTCGCCCGCCATTGGTTGCCCGACATGTCCATCATTGAGCGCCCCGCCCCCACACTCCCATCATTGGTCACCCGACATGTCCATCCTCAGGGGTCCCGCCCCCACACTCCCACCATTGGTCACCCGACATGTCCATCCTCAGGGGTCCTGCCCCCACACTCCCACCATTGGTCACCCGACATGTCCATCCTCAGGGGTCCGCCCCCACACTCCAGCATTTGGTCCATCCTCGCAGAGCCCCGCCTTCCCGCGGCCAATCGGAAAGCGAACAGACTCTTTGTTACCTGATTGACAGTCAACAACGATCCAATCAAACAGCCTTTATTCCCTCACATTCGGTATTTTTATAACAAATAAAAAGTGTTCAAGAAAAAATTTTAAAAGCACAATTTTGTTTAATGCCCCTACGATCTTTCTCCCGGGTGTTTTGCTCGCAGCAGTGTCCTGGAGATTAATCTTCAATTCCTGGAGACTCCAGGACAATCCTGGAGAGAGTTGGCGACCGGACTCTCCTCACTGTGGCACAGTTCCTAGTCGAATCGAAAGGCCTCCAACTTTCACCAAGGTGCCTCGTCCTGAAAAGGCGACTCAAGCAGCAGGATCAGATCAAAAACTGATATCCTCCGGGTTCTTTTATTTTCAAAACATCTTTCCGATCCGATCTGCCCCCTCCTCACTGCTCCCCCCGAGTCACAGATCCAACAGTTAATGAGCAGCACTGGTTGATAAAACACCTCGGTACGAGCCTGAGCAGCGGGGTATAAATGATGGGGCCTGTCACCTCGAAGATGCCTGGGATTAAGACGGCATCTCGCGGAACAATTAAATCGGAATAAATTAAAGTCCGGTGATAGATGACGAAACATTGTAAACAACGTCTGCGTCTGGGGGGTTCGCACGCGCCCCTCTCCCCCCTCGCTCCATTGTCAGCAGGAGAGGGGAACGGGGGGTCAGCAACACTTTGCCAGCTGGGAGTACGAGATTGAGGGCCCAGCTCCTTCCCGTTTGGTTAAAACTCGATAATAAATGGTTGTTTTAGATCTCAGCCTGTCATCGGCCTTGGCCTTGAGGGCAGAATCAAAATGGTATTCTTTCTTAATGAGATCATTTGCATTTCCCCTCGGTGTCCAATTAACTGCGTTGCAGCAAGCACCCGCACTCACACGCAAAACACACTGCTGATTACATACACAACAATTCATTCCCTTAACTCATGTTTAAAATTCTCATCCTTGGTTTCAAATCCCTCCATGGCCCCTCGCCCCTCCCTATCTCTGTAACCTCCTCCAGCCCTACAACCCTCCGAGATCTCTGCACTCTTCCAATTCACTTGTCCCAATACCTCTTTATGTGGCTCGGTGTCAAATTTTGTCAGATATTTGCTCCTGTGAAGCGGCTTGGGACATTTTACTACGTTAAAAGCGTGAACTAAATGCAGGTTATGACTGGATGCTTGTTCCGCTTTCCTCCCGTTTTCTCCCAAAGGCTGCGACTCGTATTTGAGTACCGACTGCCCTCTGGTACCTCGCCTCCAATTGGCCACACTGCGGGCGCACACCTGGATAGTGAGGCTAGTCAACCATGGGGGGCTGGTTTCACAACTGAGCCTGGTCCTCTCCCCAATCAACACGCGTGCACTCGCTCGCGCCTCACAGCGGGGATCACTGGGTGTAGCAATCAGACTGAAAACAGCAGCTAATTCTTTCCCCCCTCCTTAACACTGAGGGTACTGAGGCCAGTTTGTAACTCCCCTAACTGCGATCCAACTGAGATCATAAGAACATTCGAAACAGGAGCAGGAGAAGGCCATTCGGCCCCTCGAGCCTGCTCCGCCTTTCAATCAGATCATGGCTGATCTTCAACCTCAACTCCACTTTCCCGCCCGATCCCCATATCACTTGATTCCCCTAAAGTCCAAAAATCTATCGATCTCAGCCTTGAATATACTCAATGACTCAGCATCCACAGCCCTTTGGGGTAGAGAATTCCAAAGATTCACAACCCTCTGAGTGAAGAAATATCTCCTCATCTCAGTCCTAAATGGCCGACCCCTTACCCTGAGACTATGTCCCCTAGTTCTAGACTCTCCAGCCAGGGGAAACACCCTCTCAGCATCTACCCTGTCAAGCCCTCTCAGAATCTTATATGTTTCAATGAGATCACCTCTCATTCTTCTGAACTCCAGAGAGTATAGGCCCATTCTACTCAATCTCTCCTCATAGGACAACCCTCTCATCCCAGGAATCAATCTAGTGAACCTTTGTTGCACCCCCTCTAAGGCAAGTATATCCTTCCTTAGATAAGGAGACCAAAACTGTACACAGTACTCCAGGTGTGGTCTCACCAGAACCCTATATAAGTTTGGCTAATCTCAGAAAGATAGCCTGTCTCACAAGACATCTCACTGAGGCATCCGGCCTTTATAACATTTCAAACCCTTTATCTGACCTGAGCTTTGGAATCACAAGTCTCAACACGATTGCCATGTTCTAACATTAGATTCTGTCGGAGTTACCTTAAACCTCCGTGTCTCAGGACGCCTTTGCTCCTCCGCGTGACAGTCCCAAGGCCCCAGTTCCTCTGTCCCTGCTCCAGGGATTTGTGCAGACAATCTAGGCTGGCAGTTCTGAGGGGCATAACAACAAGGAGGCCATTCAGCCCCTCGAGCCTGTTCCCCATTCAATTAGATTATGACTGATCTGTATCTTAACTCCATCTACCCATCTTTACTCATCCCTTGATTGCCTTATCTAATCTATCAATCTCCATTTTGAAAACTCTAATTGACCCCCAGCCTCAACAGCTTTTTGGGGGAGAGAGTTCCAGATTTCCACTCCCCTTTGTGTGAAGAAGTGCTTCCTGACATCACCCCTGAACGGCCTGGCTCTAATTTTAAGGTTATTCCCCCTTGTTCTGGACTCCCCCCACCAGAGGAAATAGTTTCTCTCTATCGACCCTATCAAATCCTTTAATCATCTTAAACACCTCAATCAGATCACTCCTTAATCTTCTATACTCGAGGGAATACAAGCCGAGTCTCTGCAACCTGGCCTCATAATTTAACCCTTTTAGCCCCGGTATCATTCTGGTGAATCTGCGCTGCACCCCCTCCAAGGCCAATATATCCTTCCTGAGGGGCGGGGCCCAGAACTGAACGCAGTCTCCAGATTAGCCCAAAGGCATGAGACCCTCACTCCCCCAACTCCTCCAGATCCTGGTCTGCTGTCCTTTGCTCTTCTTTCTCTAGTTCTTCGCCTGAAGGCGCTGACTCGAGCTCCCTCTGCTACTTTGTCTGATTTGCCGCTCTTGGCAAGCGAGGCTGGGCCGTCAGTGTCGCCGAGTTATTCGACCACATGAGGCATCGCAGTCTAGCCCCATCTGGTCTTCCTCCAGCAAGGCAAATAATGTTTTTTCCGTGATACTGCCTGATACAACCATCCTGAAAGATCAGTGAGTAAATGCACAGCTTTGTGTGGTGCATAACCATACAACCTGGAACTAGAGGAGATTTACTGGAATGGTACCAGGAAGGAGGGAACTCAGTTACGTGGAGAGACAGGAGGAGCTGGGATTGTTCTCCTTGGAGCAGAGGAGGTTGAGGTAGAGGGGAGATTTAATCGAGGTGTTCAAAATCATAAAAGATTTTGAAGATTATGAAGAATAAATAGTAACTTTCAAAAGCAAATTGGATATATACATGAAAAGGAAAAATTTGCAGGGGAGTGGGACTAATTGGACAGCTCTTTCACAGAGCCAGCACAGGCACGATGGGCCGAATGGCCTCCTTCTGCGCTATGTGATTTTATGACGTTGCGGTCAGTCCTGGCTGACACAGGATGACGGTACGGACTGGGAGTAGGCCATTCGGCCCCTCGAGCCTGTTCCGCCATTCTACGGAGGGATCTGTCAATAAGAATAAGGATTTTTTTTTTATGGGGAGCGCAGTAGGGAAAAAAAAACTTTTCACAAGGATCGACAGCGATTTGTGTGGTCTTCCAGAGGATGAGAATGTAAATGAGGCCTGGTCCGACCGAGATTGTGACTGGAGATTGGAGATTTCCTCTCCTTCAAATCACAGTCCGACTCGCTCAATTATTTTCTCTTCCTGTGAGTCGGCCAACCTTATTTGTGTCCCCCATCCCCCCCAATCGACCCCCCCACCCCCCCCCCCCCATCCCCCATCTCCCCCAATCAACCCCCCTCCCCTCACCCCCTCTGTCACTCAAGCAGCAAGAATCTATCACTGGGCTCCGTACAGACAGCTTCCCTCCGCCTGGGATTCAACAGCTTCCAGCCGACCCCCTTGTTGCTCCCGGAGGACTTGGCCTCTTCGAGGGAGAGGCGTTGCTCCTGTGTTATATCACATCAGCATTGCCTTGCAAAATAAAAAAATCGGATTCTTCCAAATTTTATCAAGTCCTCCTACAAATGTCGTGCCCACCATCCCAGCAACAATAATGCATTTCATTCTCCAATTCCCAGGCCTCTGCTGGAGTATTGTGTCCAATTCTGGGCACCGCCCGGATAGCAAGGATGTCAAGGCTCCAGCCAGGGATGTGGGGTTTCAGTTATGTGGAGAGACTGGAGAAGCTGGAGATGTTCTCCTCACAGCAGAGAAGGTTAAGGGCAGATGTTCAAAATTAAGTAGGGGTTTTGATAGAGTAAATAAGCAGAAACTGTTTCCGTTGGCTGGCAGATCACTGAAAAAAGATTATCTGGTCATTATCACATTGCTGTTTGTGGGATCTTGCTGTGCGCAAATTGGCTGCTGCGTTTCCTACAGTGACTACACTTCAAAAAGTATTTCATTGGCTGTGAAACGCTTTGGGACGTCCTGAGGTCTTGAAAGGCGCTATATAAATGCAAGTTCATTCTTTCTTTACAAAGTATGGTTGAGGAGTGGATGTAATTGGGGTGGGAGGAAGAGGAGGGGGTGTAACGGGGGGAGGAAGAGGAGGGGGTCTAACGGGGGGAGGAAGAGGAGGGGGTCTAATGGGGGGGAGGAAGAGGAGGGGGTCTAACGGGGGGGAGGAAGAGGAGGGGGTCTAACGGGGGGGAGGAAGAGGAGGGGGTCTAATGGGGGGGAGGAAGAGGAGGGGGTCTAACGGGGGGGAGGAAGAGGAGGGGGTGTAACGGGGGGAGGAAGAGGAGGGGGTCTAACGGGGGGAGGAAGAGGAGGGGGTCCAATGGGGGGAGGAAGAGGAGGGGGTGTAATCGGGGGAAGAGGAGGGGGTGTAATGGGGGGAGGAAGAGGAGGGGGTGTAATAGGGGGAGGAAGAGGAGGGGGTGTAATGGGGGGAGGAAGAGGAGGGGGTGTAATGGGGGGAGGAAGAGGAGGGGGTGTAACGGGGGGAGGAAGAGGAGGGGGTGTAATGGGGGGAGGAAGAGGAGGGGGTGTAACGGGGGGAGGAAGAGGAGGGGGTGTAATGGGGGGGAGGAAGAGGAGAGGGTGTAATGGGGGGGGGGGGGAAGGGAGAGGAAGGGAGAGACAACTTTTAAAAATCAAGCACTCGGTGTAAGAGAGACGAGGCTCCTTATTCATCGCAGAGTGCGCTGGGAGAGGTGAAGGATTTGGGAGTTCACCTTCTTCCAGATACACATCAAAAGCGCCTCCTGGGAGGAATGTTACTTCAAGCAGAAAACCAAACAAATCAGACAGGAAAAAGGGAGAAAAATGAGGGCCTTATCGGTGGCATCATCCCAGAAAGTTACCCGGCAATTACAATCCAGGCTTGATTACTCTGTGAGAGAGAGAGAGGGTGATGGTAATCAGACACCTAGGGTAGCCACTGAGTTGTACAATTCAGGACTTGGGGCTTTTGTTAGCCTAAGGGTGGGTGCGGGGAGTGGGAAAAGAAAAAAAAACAGTAAAGTAGGTGTCTCATTAACCAGTGCTCCATTACATGTATCTGATCCTGTAATTTAGCAAATATAGAAGGGAATCAGCTCGGGCCTGTCATGCAGGCCCCTTGTACTTGGGATCAGACAATGCAGCATAGCTGCAGGTTACCATCAACTGCGGACAATGTACAAAGCTTTGATCAAAGTCCCTTGTCGAGCAGCTGTGCTCTTTGTGCCTTTCCCATTGGATCCCCTTACATTAAGCAACGAGCATCCTTTGAATTATTTCCTCTGAATGCCCATTACCGAGCCTCACCCCACCCCCGCCTCCCCGTGAGTGAAAGCACAAGAAGGCTCGAGGCCGAGAGGTCAGGGTATCGATGTCATAAAACGGAGTCAATGCTTGTCACAGGGGCCCTGTGCCGTTTTAATCTCCTTCTCCAGTATTCTCCCCCTCTCCTGAAGGCACTAAATCTTCCTGGTGTACAACAACAACAATTTGCATTTATATAGCGCCTTTAACGTAGTAAAACGTCCCAAGGCGCTTCACAGGAGCGATTATCAAACAAAATTTGACACCGAGCCACATAAGGAGATATTAGGACAGGTGACCAAAAGCTTGGTCAAAGAGGTAGGTTTTAAGGAGCATCTTAAAGGAGGAGAGAGAGGCAGAGAGGTTTCGGGAGGGAATTCCAGAGCTTAGGGCCCAGGCGGCTGAAGGCACGGCCGCCAATGGTGGAGCGATTAAAATCGGGGATGCGCAAGAGGCCGGAATTGGAGGAGCGCAGAGATCTCGGAGAGTTGCAGTGACTGCTGTAACGTAGGGAAACATGATGTGGAGATGCCGGTGATGGACTGGGGTGGACAAATGTAAGGAATCTTACAACACCGGGTAAGAGTCCAACAGTTTTTGGACTGTTGGACTATAACCTGGTGTTGTAAGATTCCTTACAGTAGGGAAACATGGCAGGGAAGGGAGGTGTGTCTGAAGTAACCTTGGTGAGCTGCTGCAGTGCATCCTGTAGATCCGAAGTACTGCAGCCAAGATGGAGAGAGGTGGAAACTGAGTCAGGGCGTCAAACAAACAAAATTCTCTGTTCGAAGATCGGCTGAATCAGCACAGACCAGGGAGGAACGTGGGACTTTTATGATCTCTATGGCTGGGGACATCGGGCATCACACTAGAAATACCTGATCTCTGTGGTTGGGGATCACATTGAACGACACACTGAGAAACTCCCAGCTCTTCAATCTTTACTTGAAGCTCAATAATGGCCCTAAAGTAAGAGAAGACTGAATCTCAAGGCTGTCATCAAATCGAAACACAGCATGGGCGTGGGTGGATGTGAAATGAAATACAGAGTTCAGCTAAGTGCAATATTTACCCAATGGATTAGGAGCTGCTCTCCTTTCTTGGAGAGCAATCCTTCAACTAATGTCAAGTCTTCAGATATATTCATTATTTTAAAAACTCTATTTACAGTCTGCTTCCAAGAGGTAACAGGTCCCCCTCGAGGCCTCCATATCTCTCAGGTGCTCCAGAGATGGGAGAATGGTTTCTAATGGCACAAGGAAGAGGTGTTGGAGATTATAGCCACATGTCAGCTAGTGATAGCAGAATACCTACCCCCGAGCACAGCTTAGAATAACAGGGCTCCGTCACAAGTATTAATACTCTCGTCAATCTCTGCTCCTCTTCAGATATCTCAAAATATTCCCTCTATGCACTATAGCTCTTGGCAAATTAGTGGAATTAGTTGTGTAGCCTGTTAAGTCTGTCAAATGGACACAAGTTGGTACGCCTTGAGAAGGAGTAATCGTAACACAGTCAATTGTAAACCCTACATCCCTAGTCTACGAACATCCCGACAATTGAAAATGATGTTCGGGAATTCTCTCCGGCTTCTCCCGCTCCGTCGCAGTAACTTCGGCGGATGCCCCAATGGAATTCCCGGCACAAGACTCACCACACCATCTCCAACTCCTGCTCATTCTTTCCCTGGGCCTCCTCGTCTCCCCTCAGTCTTCCCCCCCATTCCCCCAACAACCAACGGGCTTTTTAAAACCCGAGCTTGGAGTCACGTTCGACTCCATTCCTCCCTTGCCTCAAAAACCGGGATTGGGCCGTTTTCCTGCCAGAGGACTGGAGGCTTGAGCACGCAGTGAGTCTGTGAACAGAAGGTACCGCATGGTAGACTCATGGCTAAAGTCAAAGCATGTGGAGTCAGGGGACAGGTAGCAGAATGGGAAACAAGCTGGCTACAAAACAGAAAACAGAGAGTAACTACAAAGGTAGTTACACAGACTGGCAAAGGGTGGGATGTGGTGTCCCACAGGGGCCGGTGCTGGGACCACTGTTGTTCATAATTTACATCAACGATTTGGATTCGGGAATCTGAAGTACAATTTCAAAATTTGGGGATGACACCAAATTGGGGGGTGCAGTTAACACAAAGGAAGAATGGGTCAAAATGCAAGCAGACATTAATAAAGTTGAAGAATGTAATTGGCAAATGAATTTCAATATAATGTGAGGTAGTACATTTTGGTCGGAAGAATAAGGAGGCCTCTTACCACTTGGAAAACAAGAGTCGAAACAGGATTGAGGCTCAAGAGGATAAGGGAATCAAAGGATATGAAAAGTGGAGTTGAGGTCGAAGATCAGCCATGATCTGATTGAATGGTGGAGCAGACTCGAGGGGCCGAATGGCCGACTCCACTTCCTATTTCTTATGATCTTAAAGGGATCTGGGATTCTTAAACAGATGCACAAATCACTAAAAGTCGCAACGCAGGTTAACACAGCCATAAAAAAGTGCAAACAAAGCACTGGGGTTCATGCCTAGAGGGATAGAATTAAAAAGCAGAGAAGTTACGTTAAACTTGTACAGAACCTCGGTTAGACCACACTCGGAGTACTGTGCAGAGTTCTGGTCTCCATAATACAAAAATGTTATAGAGGCACTGGAGAAGGTGCAAAAAGATTTACAATGATGATACCAGAACCGAGAGCACAACTATCAGGAAAGATTGAACAGGCTGGGGCTCTTTTGTCTGGAAAAGAGAAGGCTGAGGGGTGACCTGATAGAGGTCTTTAAGATTATGAAAGGGTTTGATAGGGTAGACGCAGAGAAGATGTTTCCACTTGTGGGGGAGACCAGAACTCTAGGCCATAAATATAAGATAGTCACAAATAAATCCAATAGGGAATTCAGGAGAAACTTCTTTACCCAGAGAGTGGTGAGAATGTGGAACTCGCTCCCACAAGGAGTAGTTGAGGTGAAAAGTGTAGATACATTTAAGGGGAAGCTGGATAAACACATGAGGGAGAAAGGAATAGAAGGATATGCTGATAGGGTGAGATGAAGTAGGGAGGGAGGAGGCTCGTGTGGAGCATAAACCTGGCATGGACCCGTTGGGCTGAATGGCCTGTTTCTGTGCTGTACATTCTATGTAAGTTGATGATTGCAAAGTGGAATCATCAGCTGAAGAATAGATAGGGTTGGATTATGAGTGAATGAAGCTGTTGATATGAAGATTGAGCAGAGTGGGAGAGAGAGCCCAAGGGAGCCCTGAGTTAAGGAAGAAATTTCAGATGAGCCATGAAATACTGCACAGATTGAGCAATTAGAGAAGAAACTAGAAATCCATGAACATAGATTTGGTGAGAGGCCACAAAATGGAAACTTGTTTAGAAGTTCAAGGCCCAAACTCGGTCAAAGGCATTGGAGATGGCCAAGACAATGACAGCTGATTCAGCAAAATGTGCATTACTGCAAGATTGTAAACACACTGCAAGCTGGCTACAAAGCAGAAAACACACACTCCCAGTGCAGTACTGAGGGAGTGCTGAACTGTCAGAGGTGCAGTCTTTCGGGTAAGATGTTAAACCGAGGCCCCGTCTGTCCTCCCACGGCCACTATTTCGAAGAAGAGCAGGGGAGTTCTCCCCTGTGTCCTGGGCCAATATTTATCCTTCAACCAATATCACTAAAACAGATTATCTGGTCATTACCACGTTGCTGTTTGTGGGATCTTGCTGTGCGCAAATTGGCTGCCGCGCTTGCTACATTACAACAGTGACTACACTTCAAAAGTACTGAGTTGGCTGTGAAGCACTTTGGGACGTACTGAGGTCGTAAAGGGATTATATAAACACAAGTCTTTTGCTCAAAAGAGGAGAATTGTGAGGAGAATCCAATCAATGGTCTTGCAGTGAATCTGGAACAATTTAATTATTCACAACTCACATGTTCTCAATTACTAATCATCTACGGGAGTGGGAAAGAGAGCCTTTCATGTTTCCCAGTCCATTTGGATCTGCAGACAGGGGCATGTTGAACAGAAACTACAGTTTCAAGTTTAAAAAAAATTAAATCAAATATGGTTTGAGGATCTGCATTCCGTGCTGTGCTGACATGATGTTCAGGCATCTGCTGGAATGGATTGAACATTTGTTGAAGACTTAGGACGCTTTCATGTTGGGCTCTGTGCCTTGCTGGTGACGGCAGCTCTCCGCACACAAGGTCTCGTACCACGGCAACACCAAAAGAAACTTGTTGGATTTGCCAAGGCTCAACAATCGAGAAATCCCAGGCTGGGGTACAGCTTCCATGGGTGCTGGCTGCGTTCTGGTACATCACACACCGGCGCACTGTGGCTGCAGTGTGTACCATCCACAGGATGCACTGCAGCAACTCGCCAAGGCTTCTTCGACAGCACCTCCCAAACCCGCGACCTCAACCACCTAGAAGGACAAGGGCAGCAGGTATATGGGAACAACACCACCTGCACATTCCCCTCCAAGTCACACACCATCCCAACTTGGAAATATATCGCCGTTCCTTCATCGTCGCTGGGTCAAAATCCTGGAATTCCCTTCCTAACAGCATCTTCACCACACGAACTGCAGCGGTTCACGGAGAAGATTGGGCATACAAGCTCCATTTGTTATAATATTGTCAGATCTAATAGATTTGGTTGCAATCCACGGGCAGTATCTGAACACTGATCTAATCCTGGTTTCTTCAAGCTGTCAACCAATAAATGACCTGTTTAAGACACTAGGAATGGTGCAAACCAGGAATTTTAAAGTGAAAGAAATCCTGCTAGGAGCTGGAAGATTGAGCAGTGGGGCTGCGATCGAGGGAAGGGACAGTTTATACCGTGAGGCAGGAAATGAAGGCTGGACTCCGATTTATTCCTTTCATAGAATTACATAGGATGTACAGCACAGAAACAGGCCATTCTCCCACCCTACTTATTTGCTAAAAATAACAGTCTGCTGTCTGAACGGAGATCAGATATCGCACACGTAAAACACAGATGCGGTCCCGTCCCAATGTTTACAAATTGGTGAATTATGTTAAAACATTGAATAAAGGTTACGCACTTTCAAATCCCACATCCTCCAATCTGTACACCAGACCTCACCAATCTGCCGATCTGAGTTTGTACCAGGCCTGTGAGAGAGCGTGCACCAAGGTTCTCTGCTGATGCACTAGAGGCCTTGGTGCAAGAGGTGGACAGAAGGAGGGTCATCCTATATCCGTTGTGGGCCAAGAGGCCCTCAAGACACATGCTCAAAAGGCAGTGGGAGGCAGTGGGGGACGAAGTCAATGCCAGGCGCACAGCATCATGAACATGGATGCAGTGCAGGAAGAAGTTCAATGCTTTGAGATGAGTGGGCAAGGTGAGTGAGGTCAACTGTCAAGTGGTGTCTCCTGCCAACTGCACCACACACTACACCCCCATCACCCACTTACCAACAAACTCTTTCAATCAGATGCTTCCTCTCAACCTTACACATTACCACTGTTGCAAGCCGCCTACCCACAACTCACAGGCCACACATACTGGCAGCTATTCAACCATGACAGGCACATCGCCCAGACACAAGTGCCACTTTCTTGCAGGAGAAGGTGGCGCATATCAAGAGGCAGCAAGTGGCCGTGGCATTTAGCCCCTCGAGCCTGTTCCGCCATTCAATGAGATCATGGTGGACCTGTGACTTAACTCCATATACCCGTCTTAGCCTCGTATCCCTTAATACCCTTGATTCACAGGAATCTATCAATCTCAGATTTAGAAATCACGAGTGAGCGAGCATCAACTGCAAATTGCAGAAGAGTGTTCCAAACTTGTCCCACTGTTTCCATATAGAAGCATTTCCTCTCTTCACTCCTGCACGTCCTGGCTCTAAATGTTAGGCTATGTCCCCGTGTCCTAGTCTTCAAGTATAGAGACCTCCAAAAACAGTTACAAATGCATCAGCAGCCAGAAGCAATAATCCAGCCACTAACCTGTAAATCCTGCCTGGTCCCTTTAAATAGCGCTGGTGGGGGGTCCTCCAGGCACTCTAAGACACGTTCAGATGGTTGTGGTTAAGACTGTGTGTTGAGTTGAGCGTTAAGTCCCAAAATGGTGTCCATCACTCTAAATCAGCGTTGCACACTGATTGTATCCATTTTCTCCCGACTTTACATGCTTCCGGCGTCCGTTATCTGCGCCTGCGCAAACTCCTATACCAAGATGGTGTCCGGCACATGTCACGCTGGAAACGTGTGTGCGCATCCAAGACGCCATCTTGGCACTTCGGGGGGCCTTGTAGCGCTGAAACAACGGGCACTATACGGCCCAATTTCTAGCCCCTTTTCTCTACATCCACCCTATCAAAACCTTTCATAATTTTAAAGACCTAAGAACGTACGAATTAAGAGCAGGAGTAGGCCATTCGGCCCCTCGAGCCTGCTCTGCCGTTTGATAAGATCATGGCTGATCGGATTGTGACCTCAACCCTACTTTCCCGTCTACCCACTATAACCGTTGACTCCCTTGTTAATCAGGAATCTATCTAACTCAGCCTTAAAAATATTCACTGACCCTGCCTCCACCGCTCTCTGGGGAAGGGAGTTCCACGGACTCACCACCCTCAGAGAGAAAAAATTTCTCCTCATCTCTGTCTTAAATGGGAGACCCTTTATTTTTAAACTGTAGCCCCTAGTTCTAGTCTCTCCCACAAGGGGAAACATCCTCTCAGCATCTACCCCTTCTAGTCCCCTCAGGATCTTATATGTTTCAATAAGATCACCTCTCATTCTTCTAAACTCCAGTGTATACAGGCACAACTTGTCCAACCTTTCCTCTTAAGATAACCCCCTCATCCCAGGAATCAGTCGAGTGAACCTTCTCTGAACCGCCTCCAAAGCAATTATGTCCTTTCTTAAATAATGAGACCAAAACTGCACACAGTATTCTAGATGTGGTCTCACCAATGCCCTGTACAACTGTAGCAAAACATCTCTACTTTTATATTCCGTTCCCCTTGCAATAAATGACAACATTCCATTTGCCTTCCTAATCACTTGCTGTACCTGAATACTAACTTTTTGTGATTCATGTACGAGGACACCCAGATCCCTCTGTACCTCAGAGTTCTGCAATCTTTCTCCATTTAAATAATATACTGCTTTTCTATTCCTCCTGCCAAAGTGGACAAGTTCACATTTTCCTACATTATACTCCATCTGCCAAACTTTTGCCCACTCACTTATCCTATCTCTATCCCTTTGCAGACTCCTTATGTCCTCTTCACAACTTACTTTCCTATCTACCTTTGTGTCATCAAATTTAGCAACCTCTATCAGGTCACCCCTCAGCCTTCTCCTTTCTAGAGAAAAGAGCTCCAGCCTGTACAGTCTTTCCTGATAGGTATAACCTCTCACTTCTGGTAATCCAAAATTGGCTCAGTGGCAGGAAGCAAAGGGTAATGGTCGATGGGTGTTTTTGCGACTGGAAGGCTGTTTCCAGTGGGGTGACACAGGGCTCGGTACTCGGTCCTTTGCTTTTTGTGGTATACATTAACGGTTTGGACTTAAACGTTGGGGGCATGATTAAGAAATTTGCGGATGACACAAAGATAGGCCGTGTGTTTGATAGTGAGGAGGAAAGCTGTAGACTGCAGGAAGATATCAATGGACTGTTCAGGTGGGCAGAAAAGTGGCAAATGGAGTTCAATCCGGAGAAGTGTGAGGTAATGCATTTGGGGAGAGAAAACAAGGCAAGGGAGTACACAATAAATGGGAGAATACTGAGAGGGGTAGAGGAAGTGAGGGACCTTGGAGAGCATGTCCACAGATCCCTGAAGATAGCAGGACAGATAGATAAGGTGGTTAAAAAGGCATACGGCATACTTTCCTTTATTAGCCGAGGCATAGAATATAAGAGCAGGGAGGTTAAGCTGGAACTGTATAAAACATTAGTTAGGCCACAGCTTGAGTACTGTGTACAGTTCTGGTCACCACATTACAGGAAGGATGTAATTGCACTAGAGAGGGTGCAGAGGAGATTTACGAGGATGTTGCCAGGACTGGAGAATTTTAGCTATGATGACAGATTGGATCGACTGGGGTTGTTTTCCTTGGAACAGAGGAGGCTGAGGGGTGATTTAAGTGAGGTGTATAAAATTATGAGGGGCCTAGATAAAGTGGATAGGGAGGACCTATTTCCCTTAGCGGAGGGGTCAATAACCAGGGGGCATGGATTTAAAGTGATTGGTAGAAGGATTAGAGGGGAAATGAGGAAAAACTTTTCACCCAGAGGGTGATGGGGGTCTGGAACTCACTGCCTGAGAGGGTGGGAGAGGCAGAAACCCTCAACTCATTTAAAAAATACCTGGATGTGAACCTGAAGAGCCATGACCTACAGGGCTACGGACCAAGTGCTGGAAAGTGGGAATAGGCTGGGTGGCTCGTTTCTCAGCCAGCACGGACACGATGGGCCGAATGGCCTCCTTCTGTGCCGTAAACCTTCTACGATTCTATGATTCTATGGTATCATCCTAGTAAATCCTTTTTACAGCTTCTCCAGTGCCTCGATAACTGTTTCATTTTAATTTAGTCGATTGACTGTGTGTCCCTGCCGATTAGTGTCCTTGTTTAAATCGGAGAGCGACAATGAGAAGTGTATGTGTGTGAGAGGAAAGAGAGCATCAAAGAAATTTGCACACGATAAGGTCCCACCAACAGCAATGAGATGATTGACCCATAAATCTGCATTTGGCCAGGGAGAACTCCGCTGCTCTTCTTCAAAATAGTGGCCGTGGGATCTTTCACGTCCACCTTCGAGGGCAGACGGGGCCTCGGTTTACGGTCTATCCGAAAGACGGCACCTCCGACAGTGCAGCACTCCCTCAGTACTGCACTGGGAGTTTCAGCCTGGATTATGCGCTCAAGTGTCCGGAGTGGGGACTCGAACCCACGACCTTCTGACTCAGTGACGAGAGAATGTTACCGAATGAGCCACGGATGACGGTGCTGAAAAGTCTTCACTGCTTCATCCATAAAATATTGCGAATGTGTAGGGGAATCTTTTACATCCCCCCGAGAGGGCAGACAGGGCCTTGGTTTAACATCTCATCCGAAAAACGGCACCTCCGACGGCAATGAAGTGTCAGCCCAGATTACGTGCTCAAGTTTGAACACGTGGCCTTCTGACTCAGAGGCGAGAGGGCTACCTATTGAACCAAGCTCACCGCACAAAGATACTCAGAGAAAGCCCGCTTGATTTGGCACATGCCCTTCGTCCTTTCCCTTCCGTTTCCAATCAATCAGCACCATCATCCGTGGCTCATTAGGTAACTGACTCGACACTGAGTCAGAAGGTCGTGGGTTCCAGTCCCCACTACAGAGACCTAAGCGCATAATCCAGGCTGAAACTCCCAGCGCAGTACTGAGGGAGTGCTGCACTGCCGGAGGTGCCGTCTTTAGGATAGATGTTAACTGATGTCCCGTCTGCCTGTGATCGGGTCACAGTGATCACCCTCGTGTTTGGCTCCCGTACGTGTACAGACCTGTTTTATTGTTCACACCAGTGCAATTAATTATCATTTAACATCTCTGACGATGCAGGATTAAATCTAGAATCCCGCTGTTTAGAGATGGGCCATTTTTTAACCCCCCTGAGAGCACTGACTCCTTGCTGGGGTACAGGGTCCATGGGCACCGGCTGCCCCACGCTACCTCACCCCGATTCTGAACCCCAGTGAGCCCAATCTGAATACGGGCAGAGGCATCACAGCTGATCCTGTCCTCAGCTGACCTTAACAACAACCTGCATTTATATAGCGCCTTTAACATAATAAAACATCCCAAGGTGCTTCACAGGAGGGATTATCAAACCAAATTTGACACCGAGCCACATACGGAGATATGAGGACAGGTGATCAAAAGCTTGGTCAAAGAGGTAGGTTTTAAGGAGCATCTTAAAGGAGGGGAGAGAGTTAGAGAGGCGGAGAGGTTTAGGGAGGGAATTCCAGAGCTTAGGGCCGAGGCAGTTGAAGGCACGGCCGCCAATGGTGGAGCGATTAAAATCGGGGATGCGCAAGAGGCCAGAATTGGAGGAACGCAGAGATCTCGGAGGGTTGTAGGACTGGAGGAGGTTACAGAGATAGGGAGGGGCGAGGCCATGGAGGGATTTGAAAACAAGGATGAGAATTTTAAAATCCAGGCGTTGGCGGACCGGGAGCCGATGTAGGTCAGCGAGCACAGGGGGTGATGGGAGAACGGGACTTGGTGCAATTTAGGATATGGGCAGCAGAGTTTTGGATGAGCTCAAGTTTATGGAGGGTGGAAGATGGGAGGCCGGCCAGGAGAGCATTGGAATAGTCAAGTCTGGAGGTAACAATGGCATGGATGAGGGTTTCAGCAGCAGATGAGCTGAGGCGGAGCCGGGCGATGTTACGGAGGTGGTAGTCGGCGGTCTTGGTGATGGAGATACACACAAACACTTTCCATCAGAGCTCAGTGGGTAGAGAATCCTCGCTGATTCGTTCCCCCCCCCCAACCCAGGGGCGCAGAGGCTAATTGTAGCTCCCTACTGATGTCTGGCTTGGGTTACAGTCACTTCCACTTATCATAGAATCACACAGCAGAGACTCAAGCCATTGTCCCTATGTTCCTACCATCATCCTGGTTTAGGCCAGCACTGACCCAGGTTCATAGAATCTTTCAGCATGCAGCCCATCATGCCTCTTTGAAAGAGCTATCCAATTAGCCCCACTCCCCCTGCTTTATCCCCATAGCCCCTGCAATGTCCTCCTTTTCAAGTATTTATCCAATTCCCTTTTGAAAGTTATTATTGAATCTGCTTCCACCGCCCTTTCAGGCAGCGCATTCCAGATCAGAACAACTCGCTGTGTAAAAAATAAATTCTCCTCATCTCCGCTCTGGTTCTTTTGCCAATTACCTTAAATCTGTGTCCTCTGGTTACCGACCCTCCTGCCACTGGAAACAGTTTCTCTTTATTTACTCTATCAAAACCCCTCAGAATTTTGAGCACCTCGATTAAATTTCCCCTTAACCTTCTCTGCTCGAAGGAGAATCATCCCAGCTTTATTTACAAGTAAATAATGTCCTTTAGGGAAGGAAACCTGCCGTCCTTACCCGGTCTGGCCTACATGTGGCTCCAGACCCACTACAATGTGGCTGATTCTTAACAGCCTGCTGAAATGACCAAGCAAGCCACTCAGTGGTCATGAAGGCAGTTCACCACCGCCTTCTCGAGGGCAATTAGGGATGGGCAATAAATGCCGGCCTTGCCAGCGACACCCACATCCCATGAATGAATAAATAAAAAAATAAATTCAGATGAGCGAATATTTCTATTGAATGGGCAGAGTCTGAAAGACCCAAATCCCCAGGCCCATCGTGAGTCTGTCCATTCTACTAACATTCCTGTCACCCTGAAGTCTTTTACAGCCCTCTTCACTGTTTGCAAAACCTCCCACTTCTGTGTTGTGGGCAAATTTTGAGATTACATTCCCTATAGTCTGGTCCAAATCATCTATTTATACCAAGAACAAATGCTGGCCCACCACTCACACTTGGTGCACCACACTCCCAATCATCCTGTTCAAGCCACAGAGACACACACGGGCCGTACAGTACCTGACGGGGGTGGATTGTTCCCTTTTATCCGCTGTGTACTGTACATGTACAGGAGCTGACACTGAGACACACACGGGCCGTACAGTACCATAGAATCATAGAAAGGTTACAGCACAGAAGGCGGCCATTGGGCCCATCGAGCCCGTGCTGGCTCTATGCAAGAGCAATCCAGCTAGTCCCACTCCCCCGCCCTTTCCCCGTAGCCCTGCAAATTTTTTCCCTTCAAGTACTTATCCAATTCCCTTTTGAAGGCCATGATTGAATCTGCCTCCACCACCCCCTCGGGCAGTGCATTCCAGATCCTAAACACTCGCTGTGTAAAAAAGTTATTCCTCATGTCGCCTTTGGTTCCTTTGCCAATCACCTTAAATCTATGTCCTCTAGTTCTTGACCCTTCCGCCAATGGGAACAGTTTCTCTCTATTTACTCTGTCTAGACCCTTCATGATTTTGAATACTTCTATCAAATCTCCTCTCAACCGTCTCTGTTCCAAGGAGAACAATCCCAGCTTCTCCAGTCTATCCATGTAACTGAAATCCCTCATCCCTGGAACCATTCTAGTAAATCTAAGATGGGAGATACCAGACGGGAGTGAATCGTTCCCTTTTACCCACTGTGAACTGTACATGTAGCGGTGCTGACACTGAGGTACCCACGGGCTGTACAGTATCAGAAGGGAGTGAATCGTTCCCTTTTACCCGCTGCGTACAGAGTAATGAGGTGGATCAGCTATAGAATTGTAAATACACCTTTTGCTTGAACTAAAATCACACGAATTGACATCGAATAACAAAAGGAAACACACAAATTTCTTCAAACACACAGCAACATATTGGAACAAAATCAGAAAATCTCCTTCTCATCATTTTATCACACACAAAACAGTCTGAACAGCAGGAAGGCACCAACTTACTGTAGTTAGCGAGACCCTTATATCAGGGCTCTGCTTTGCCAATACCATCACAAGGGTCATTTTACAAACTCATCCTAACATATAATGGAAAACTCACCCTGAAACCCTGTGCGACACTCTAAATTGTTCCCCTCAGACTGGTTTACCAATTGACACATCCCACATCTGGATTCCCAATTGACCACGCGGTCAACCACACAACCCACATCTGGATTCCCAATTGGCCACGTGGTCAACCACACAACCCACATCTAGATTCCCAATTGGCCACGTAGCCAACCACGCAACCCACATCTGGATTCCCATCTGGCCACATGGTCGACCACACAACCCACATCTGGATTCCCAATTGGCCAAGTGGCCGACTGCACAACCGCATCTGGATTCCCAAATGGCCACTAGTAGCCGATGACACAACCCACACCTGGATTCCCAATTGGCCACATGTGGCTGACGTACACTGGCCGACACAACCCACGTCGAGGCGACAACCCCAAGGCAGGGAAAAATGGATGCTTCGGACCAGCTCATGGCTGAGCGAGTGTCTACTTACTTGCCACCTCCAGCGAGGCATTGTGGCTGACGGCCTCCCCCAGGTAGTTCCTGGCCACGCAGACGTAGCTCCCCTCGTCGGGCTTGCTCCTCCGCCCGTGCACGATGCGCAGGAAGAACAAGGAGCCGCTGGGCAGCAGCATGCGGTGAGAGCGAGGATCGTCCTTGTCTGTCTCCACCCGCTCCCCATCCTTGTACCACTCGATGGTGGGGCTGGGCCTTCCTTCCGCCTTGCAGTTCAGGGTGGCCGGCTCCCCCTTGGACACGATCAGGTCTGAGGGGTGCTCTGCAATCCGGGGGGGCGAATCCTCCTGCCGGAGACGGGATCCTGAGAGAGACAGAAGAGGGGGAAAGATTTTTTTTTAAAAATTAGCATTTTTTTTTGTTTGAAACTCGTGACCTTTTTCATCCAAAAAGTTCTGCTGGCCATATCCATCTTCTTAACATTGCACATCTCCGTCCCAAGCCTCAGCCCGTCCGCGTCTAAAACCCTCATCCATGTTGCCTCTCGACCCCACTATTCCAATGCTCTCCTGGCCGGCACTCTCCATAAACTTGAGCTCATAGGAACATAAGAAATAGGAGCAGGAGTTGACCATACAGCCCCTCAAGCCTGCTCCGCCATTCAATAAGATCATGGCTGATCTTCGACCTCAACTCCAAAACTCTGCTGTCCGTATCCTAACTCGCACCAAGCCCCGTTCACCCATCACCCCCTGTGCTCGCTGACCGACAATGGCTCCCGATCCGGGAACACCTCGATTTTAAAATTCTCATCATTGTTTCCAAATCCCTCCATGGCCTCGCCCCCTCCCTATCTCTGTAACCTCCTCCAGCCCTACAACCCTCCGAGATCTCTGCGCTCCTCCAATTCTGGCCTATTGCGCATCCCCAATTTTCATCGCTCCACCATTGGCGGCCGTGCCTTCAGCTGCCCTAAGCTCTGGAATTCCCTCCCTAAACCTCTCTACCTCTCTCTCCTCCTTTGAGATGCTCCTTAAAACCTACCTCGTTGACCAAGCTGTTGGTCACCTGTCCTAATATCTCCTTATGTGGCTCGGTGTCAAATTTTGCCTGATAATCACTCCAGTGAAGCGTCTTGGGATGTTTTACTGCATTAAATGAAAGTTGTTGGTGTTGTTCCTGGAGACTCCAGGGCCGTCCTGGGGAGTTGGCAACCTGAGCTACGACCCCCGGGTGAACTTCGTAAGAAAATAAGAAATAGGAGCAGGAGTAGGCCATACGGCCCCTCGAACCTGCTCCGCCATTCAATAAGATCATAGCTGATCCTCAACCTTAACTCCACTTTCTCGCCTGATCCCCATATTTCTTGATTCCCCTAGAGTCCAAAAATCTATCGATCTCACCTTGAATATATTCAACGACTCAGCATCAACAGCCCTCTGGGGTAGAGAATTCCAAAGATTCACAACTCTCTGAATGAAGAAATTCCTCATCTCAGTCTTAAATGGCCGACCCCTTATCCTGAGACTATGCCCCCTAGTTCTAGACTCTCCAGCCAGGGGAAACAACCTCTCAGCATCTACCCCGTCAAATATCAACCCTGTAAGACAACTGGACAGGCTAACCTGGGCGTGGGGGTGGGGGATTTAAGCCAGGACCTCCCCCGGTCTGTATAACCAGCCCTGCAATAACACTGATCTCCAGGTGCACAGAGGGCTGGTTTCACTTTAGGAAGAGACAGCTTGGAACCCGAGCTCTCGGAACGCAGCCAGTGATGAGGAGGGGGAGGAAGAAAACACACTTTTAGGAATTTCTTTTCTTTTCCTAAATTACGACTTTCCCCCCCGCAATAGTTTGTAGATTGACTGGCTCATCTGATGGCCCCTGCTGCTCGAGTTAACAGCTGCTCTGACTGGTGAAACCAGCAGCAATTCAGTGACCAAACTCCTTTACTGAACCTAATGCTCAGTCAAACATTGTTCGAGAGAAAGCGGAAGAAAAGTCCAATAGCATTTTGGGTTTTATAAATAGGGGCATAGTGTATAAGAGTAGACCAAGAAACAGGGCCATGGGGAGAGAGTGGGACACTGGGATTAGTTTGGGATTGATACAGGGCTATGGGGAGAGAGTGGGCCACTGGGATTAGTTTGGGATTGATACAGGGCTATGGGGAGAGAGTGGGCCACTGGGATTAGTTTGGAATTGATACAGGGCAATGGGGAGTGAGCGAGGCATTGGGATTATTTTGGGATTGATGCAGGACTATGGGGAGAGAGCGGGACAGTAGGATTAGTTTTGAATTGATACAGGGCTATGGGGAGTGAGCGAGGCAGTGGGATTATTTTGGGATTGATACAGGACTATGGGGAGTGAGCGGGACAGTGGGATTAGTTTGGAATTGATATAGGGCTATGGGGAGTGAGCGAAGCATTGGGATTAGTTTTGAATTGATACAGGGATATGGGGAGTGAGCGAGGCAGTGGGATTAGTTTTGAATTGATAGAGCAAAGAGCCGGCATGGACCGGATGGGCCGAATGGCCTCCTCTTGTGCTATAAACCCCTGTGGTTCTATGATTAGGGCGCTGAAGCACGAGCTGTTCGGTGGCACAGAATCACCCCTGGATACGTAACCCATCGTGCCTGCCAGCTTTTTGAAAGAGCTATCCAATTAGTCCCACTCCCCCGCTCTTTCCCCATAGCCCTGTAGATTTTTTCCCTTCAATCGTTTACCCAATTCCGTTTTGAAAGTTATTATTGAATCTGTTTCCACCGCCCTTTCAGGCAGTGAATTCCAGATCAGAACAACTCACTGCGTAAAAAAAAAATCCTCATCTCCTCTCTGGTTCTTTTGCCGATCACCTTAAATCTGTGTCCTCTGGTTACCGACCCTCCTGCCACTGGAAACAGTTTCTCCTTATTTACTCTGTCAAAACCCTTCATGATTTTGAACACCTCTGTTAAATCTCCCCTTAATCTTCTCTGCTCTGAGGAGAACAATCCCAGCTTCTCCAGTCTCTCCACGTAACTGAAGTCCCTCATCCCTGGCACCATTCTGGTAAATCTCCTCTGCACCCTCTCTAAGGCCTTGACATCCTTCCTAAAGTGTGGTGCTGAGAACAGAACACAATACTCCAGCTGAGGCCTAACCAGTGTTCTATAAAGGTTTAGCATAACTTCCTTGCTTTTGTACTCTCTGCCTCGATTAATAAAGCCCAGGATCCCATATGCTTTTTCACAGCCTTCTCAACTTGTTCTGCCACCTTCAAAGATTTGTGTACATTCTCTCTCTTTGCCCCTCTTATTCCCTTTTTTAGATCCCCTCTGTACTTTCTGTATTCAGCCTGGTTCTCTATTATGAAACTTAAATTCATCATAAGCCTCCTTTTTCTGTTTCATTTTAATCTCTACAAGTTTGGTCATCCAGGGAGCTCTAGCTTCGGATGCCCTTCCTTCCCCCTCGTGGGAATGTGTCTACTCTGTACAAGAACCAACTCCTCTTTGAGGGTCTCCCATTGTTCAATTACCGGATATAAAGCGGTCTGAGGGTTATCTAACAAAGGGTTAACATCGACTGCACGACTGGATTAGCCCAGAGGCTGGGTGTCATTTGACAGTCACTCAGTGACACAATGCTCATTGTTTAGTTTACAGTAAACGCCGTGCCAGTCTCATTTTCCTTAAATTCGATTTAGTGGATTAAAGTGAAGTAAAAATACCACAGAGTTAATTCAGATGTTGCAAAACCCCGTAACCGCCTGTCAACCTCTCTGATCTTTGACGCCCCTGTAAAGTTACACCTGCTCCGCGGGGCGATGTATGAAATTAAACTTTTGTTTTGTTGCCTTTCCCAATTAAAAGGAGAAGAGGTTAAAGGAACCCTTGTTAAAATGTTTCTCTTGGATACAACAGCGATGATAACACCCATAAGTGGTCCCCACATCTTCTGATCAGGAGTGCACCTGTAGTGGCTGCGGGGATACAAAATTGGCTAAGGGACAGAAAGCAGAGAGTAGTGGTGAACGGTTGTTTTTCAGACTGGAGGGAAGTATACAGTGGTGTTCCCCAGGGGTCAGTATTAGGACCACTGCTCTTTTTGATATATATTAATGACCTGGACTTGGGTATAGAGGGTATAATTTCAAAGTTTGCAGATGACACGAAACTCGGAAATGTAGTAAACTATGAGGAGGATAGTAACAGATTTCAGGAGGACAGAGACAGACTGGTGAAATGGGCAGACACAGGGCAGATGAAATTTAATGCAGAGAAGTATGAAGTGATGCAGTTTGCTAGGAAGAATGAGGAGAGGCAATATAAACAAAATGGTACAATTTTAAAGGGGGTGTATGTACACAAAGAGTGACGGCTCTTTGAACAAGCTATCCAATTCGTCCCATTCCCCTGCTCTTTCCCCACAGCCATCCAAATTTTTCCCCTTCAAGTATTTATCAAATTCCCTTTTGAAAGTTATTATTGAATCTGCTTCCACCGCCCTTTCAGGCAGTGCATTCCAGATCAGAACAACTCGCTGTGTAAAGAAATGTTTCCTCATGTCGCCTCTGGCTCTTTTGCCGATTACCTTAAATCTGTGTCCTCTAGTTACCGACCCTTCTGCCACTGAAAACAGTTTCCCTGATTTACTCTATCAAAACCGTTCATGATTTTGAACACCTCTGTTAAATCTTCCCTTAACCTTTTCTGTTCTTAGGAGAACAATCCCAGCTTCTCCAGTCTCTACACATAACTGAAGTCCCTCATCCCTGGCACCATTCTAGTAAATCTCTTCCGCACCCTGTCTAAGGCCTTGACATCCTTCCTGAATTGGACACAATACTCCAGCTGAGGCCTAACCATAACTTCCTTGCTTTTGTACTCTCTGCCTCTATTAATAAAGCCCAGGATCCCGTACACTTCCCTTTCTCTAGTGGATTAAATACATGCACTTTTAGTCGGACTAACCTTGACCCAGCTGAAGAATGACACAAGCCTGGTCAGCACTAGTCTTACTGTTTGGAACTTCCTTGCCCTTCGGCCCTTCCAGCAGATCATCCTGAATGAGTTTGTTACTTCTGACCACAAGAAGTGGATGGGATCGTCCTGCGACTCCTTCCCCCTTCAGTCATTCGCCAGTGGGCCCATCAATAAAACCGGCTGTCCCCTCCGTGAGAGGGGCTACCAGGCAGACACTCCAGGCCAACCTCAAATAGACGGGACATCACAATCGTATCCCAATCCCAACTGCTTGTACTCCCCCGAGTGTAGAAGATTAAGGGGTGATCTAATTGAGGTGTTTATGATGATTAAAGGATTTGATAGAGTCGATAGAGAGAAACTATTTCCTCTGGTTGGGGGAGTCCAGAACAAGGGGGCAGAACCTTAAAATTAGAGCCAGGCCGTTCAGGGGTGATGTCAGGAAGCACTTCTTCACACAAAGGGGAGTGGGAATCTGGAACTCTCTCCCCCAAAAAGCTGCTGAGGCCGGGGGTCAATTGAAAATTTCAAAACGGAGATTGATGGATTTTTGTTGGGTGAGGGGATTAAGGGATAGCGAACCAGGGTGGGTAAATGGAGTTAAGATACAGGTTGGCCATGATCTAATTGAATGGCGGAACAGGCTCAAGGGGCTGAATGGTCTCCAATGATGATAGGTGTGGAAATTCACAGAAAGCCTGAGACAAGATAACAAATTAATTGTTATTCCCAGTCCTGATATCCACACATCTTCAATGCCTGGCTCATTAACATATCAACTTCTCATTGCCTCAGGGGCTGCAGCACATGATGAACGTCAAACCAGTGTGAACTCCCTTTAATTTTAAAAATACCACTTTTGTAAGTCATTTCCAAATTCCTTAGGAGGAAAAAAAGGGCAAAACCCCTAAACGTGACAGACAGTAGTATGTGCATTTACGGTGGATACTACACTAAACTAGCTCCTCAAGGGTTTGATAGGGTAGACGTAGAGAAGATGTTTCCACTTGTGGGAGAGACCAGAACTAGAGGTCATAAATATAAGATAGTCACTAATAAATCCAATAGGGAATTCAGGAGAAACTTCTTTACCCAGAGAGTGGTGAGAATGTGGAACTCACTCCCACAAGGAGTAGTTGAGGTGAATAGTGTAGATACATTTAAGGGGAAGCTCGATAAACACATGAGGGAGAAAGGAATAGAAGGATATGCTGATAGGGTGAGATGAAGTAGGGAGGGAGGAGGCTCGTGTGGAGCACAAACACCAGCATGGACCTGTTGGGCCGAATGGCCTGTTTCTGTGCTGTAAATTCTATGTAAAAGGAAAACAATACATGTTTGCAGCCTCAATGCTAAATTATTGTTTTGTAGTTTACTTCCGTATTTTCAGTTATTTCTTTTCTACTTACAGCTTTCTCAACTGCAGGAGCTAATTGGCATGAATTCTGTCTCTGAAGATTTCATATCAACTCAATGACTAAAACAGTTCCCGCTCTTAAATCCTTAACCAACAGTTATGGATTTAAATAACTGTCAGCTGAATTCAAAAGAGACTAGTAGCCATACATATAACACAGGAACAGGAGGAGGCCATTCAGCCCCTCGAGCCTGTTCCATCATTCAATGAGATCATGGCTGATCTGTATCCTGACTCCATCCACCCACTTTGGCTCCATATCCCATAATACCCTCGGCGAGCAAAAATCTATCGATCCCAGGTTTAGAATTATTAATTGAGCGTCTAGTGCTTTTTGTGGGAGAGAGTTCCACACTTCCACCACCCTTTGTGTGAAGAAGTGTTTCCTGACTTCTCTCCTGAATGGCCTGGCTCTGATTTTAAGGTTATGTCCCCTTGTCCTAGACTCTCCCACCAGTGGAAAAAGTTTCTCACTACCTACCCTATCGATTCCTTTCAAAATCCGAAAAACCTCAACCAATCACCCTGTAACCTTGTATATAACTGAGCAAATCACAGGCTGTCTCTCTCTTTCGATACGGTTTGCTTCCTCCCATCAAACTATCTGTCCAGACATACAATTGAAGAAAAGTGCGCACTACCTTGTACTGGGTCGGGGTCTGGACATGGTTTTGAAGGCAGCTTGTTTATAAACCATGGTAGTGTTGTGGTTGAATTAAAGGGGCCAATACCAACAACAACAACTTGCATTTATTTCGCGTTTTTAACGTGGTAAAAGGTCACAAGGTGCGTCACAGGAGCGATTATCAGACGAAATTTGACACCGAGCCGCATAAGAAGATATTAGGACAGGTGACCAAAAGCTTGGTCAAAGAGGTAGGTTTTAAGGAGGGTCTTAAAGGAGGAGAGAGAGGTGGAGAGGGGGAGAGGTTTAGGGAGGGAATTCCAGAGCTTAGGGCCGAGGCAGCTGAAGGCACGGCCGCCAATGGTGGAGCGATTAAAATTGGGAGATGCGCAAAAGGCCAGAATTGGAGAAGTGCTGACCAATACCAAGATAAAACTAGTCAAAAATACTTTACTTTTGTCACAGTAATGTCCAATGCAGGGTGTGGGCTGCGGAGGCCAGGGTGCAATAGGTTAGCTCGAACTGAGACCTAGGGGAGATGTAGGGCACCTGGAATAGAGGCCTTGGAGTAATACGTCCCCAGCACAGGAACCGGAAAGTAGGATCCCACCTACTGCAGAGACCTCATACTACACTAGGCCGCCTGATACAGGGACATCAACCTACACTAGGCCACCTGATACAGGGACATCAACCCACACTAGGCCGCCTGATACAGGGACATCAACCCACACTAGGCTGCCTGATACAGGGACATCAACCCACACTAGGCCACCTGATACAGGGACATCAACCTACACTAGGCCACCTGATACAGGGAGATCAACCTACACTAGGCCACCTGATACAGGGACATCAACCCACACTAGGCTGCCTGATACAGGGACATCAACCCACACTAGGCCACCTGATACAGGGACATCAACCTACACTAGGCCACCTGATACAGGGAGATCAACCTACACTAGGCCACCTGATACAGGGACATCAACCCACACTAGGCCACCTGATACAGGGACATCAACCCACACTAGGCTGCCTGATACAGGGACATCAACCCACACTAGGCCACCTGATACAGGGACATCAACCCACACTAGGCTGCCTGATACAGGGACATCAACCCACACTAGGCTGCCTGGTGCAGGGACATCAACCTACACTAGGCTGCCTGATACAGGGACATCAACCTACACTAGGCCACCTGATACAGGGACATCAACCTACACTAGGCCGCCTGATACAGGGACATCAACCCACACTAGGCCACCTGATACAGGGACATCAACCCACACTAGGCCACCTGATACAGGGACATCAACCTACACTAGGCCACCTGATACAGGGACATCAACCTACACTAGGCTGCCTGGTGCAGGGACATCAACCCACACTAGGCCGCCTGATACAGGGACATCAACCCACACTAGGCCACCTGATACAGGGACATCAACCTACACTAGGCCGCCTGATACAGGGACATCAACCCACACTAGGCCACCTGATACAGGGACATCAACCTACACTAGGCCACCTGATACAGGGACATCAACCCACACTAGGCCACCTGATACAGGGACATCAAACTACACTAGGCTGCCTGATACAGGGACATCAACCCACACTAGGCTGCCTGGTGCAGGGACATCAACCCACACTAGGCCACCTGATACAGGGACATCAAACTACACTAGGCCACCTGATACAGGGACATCAACCCACACTAGGCCACCTGATACAGGGACATCAACCCACACTAGGCCACCTGATACAGGGACATCAAACTACACTAGGCCACCTGATACAGGGACATCAACCTACACTAGGCCACCTGATACAGAGGCCTCAAACTACACTAGGCCGCTTGGTGTACCTTCTCAGCCGGAAACAAAATGGTTTTGTCCAGAGGAGAAAAACAAGAATTAATTTAAGATAGACTAGCAAATAAAGTTTAAACAAGGGACGATGCGGATTCACACATTTATTATCCTCTCCTATTAGACCGCCTTGGGTGAAAGGGTTAACATTCACCGGAGAAAGGGGTTCATTGCCTCGTTTTAAGGTGTAAAGCACAGAACACTTTACAGTAGAGACCATTTCCTGGATTTATAAAGCTAATTATACACTGCTTCATCCATCCATTCACTGGATGAGCTAAATATCAGTGACTGCAGTCAGGTATTTAAGGGATTAGAGATGGACAAATCCTTTGGGGAATGGAATGCACTTCAGCTATTTTCTTTTTTTTTGGTCGAATCTCTGGGGGGTTTTTTCGCAACCCCCTGATTCAGTCAGTTGCCGTGGGTCACGGGTATAACGCATTTATCCTGGTCAGATGGGGTTTTTTTTTTCGTTGGAGAATTCCTCCGTGCTCGTTGGGTTAAGTTCTCAGCCTGATCTCTGATGGCCAAACAGGTGTTGCATTCCACAAAGGGGAACCCGCGACGGTCAGCCTTAAAGGGGCCGCTTCTCGACAACAAAAAGCTGCATCAGCTTGCCAGCAGAACACGCGGGGGGAGGGGGGAGGGGGGAGGGGGGAGGGGAGAGGGGTGCGTGGGGCGGGGAGATTCTACAGTCGCGCAAAAAAGCTTTGTCAACACTTTTATAAATAGAGGCCTAGAGTACAAAAGCGAGGAAGTTATGCTAAACCCTTTATAAATCATTAGTTAGGCCCCAGCTGGAGTATTGTGTTCAATTCTGGGCACCGCACTTTAGGAAGGATGTCAAGGCTATTGGGAGGGTGCAGAGGAGATTTACTAGAACGGTACCAGGGATGAGGGACTTCAGTTACACGGGGAGAGACTGGAGAAGCTGGGATTGTTCTCCTCAGAGCAGAGAACGTTAAGAGGAGATTTAATAGAGGTGTTCAAAGTCATGAGGGGCTTTGATAGAGTAGATAGGAAGGAACTGTTTCCAGAGGCAGGAGGGTCAGTAACCAGAGGGCACAGATTTAAGATAATTAGCAAAAGAGCCAGAGGGGAGATGAGGAGAATTTTTTTTTAAGCAGCGAGTTGTTATAATCGCCTGAAAGGGCGGTGGAAGCAGATTCAATAATAACTTTCAAAAGGGAATTGGATAAATACTTGAAAAAGGAAAAAAATTGCAGGTCTATGGGGAAAGAGCGGGGGAGTGCGACGAATTGGATAGATCTTACAAAGAGCTGGCACAGGCACGACAGGCCAAATGGCCTCCTTCTGTGCTGAGAGTTGGATCGAAACATGGCCTTGACATGTTTTGCGCATGACACCTTTAAGACGGAAATGATTAACAACAGGCTCACCCTGCTCAGTTACTTTATCGTGAGCATGCTCAGTCGGAGCTTCAGTGCCGCTGAAGGGAAAACAATTCAGCCAAGGCTCCCAACTGCTATCCCATAACTTTCTTTTCATACATTCTCGGGATGTGGGCGTAGCTGGCAAGGATTACATTTATTGCCCATCCCTAGTTGCCCTGACTTGATACAACTGCGTGGCCTGTCATAACACTTCAGAGGGCAGTTAAGAGTCAACTACATTTGGTGTGAGACTGGAGTAACATGCTCCAGTCCCACAACCCTCCGAGATCTCTGCGCTCCTACGTTCTGGCCTCTTGCGCATCCCCGATTTCCATCGCTTCACCATTGGCGGCCGTGCCTTCAGCTGCCTTGACCCTAAGTTCTGGAATTCTCTCCTCCTCTCTACCTCTCTCTCCTCCTTTAAGACGCTCCTTAAAACCTACCTCTTTGACCAAGCTTTTGGTCACCTGTCCTAATATAACCAGGTAAGGACGGCAGATTTCCTTCCCGAAAGGACATTAATGAAGCAATTGGGTTTTTACGACAATCCGATAACTTCATGGTCACTTTTTAATTTAATTTTTTTTAAACTGAATTTAAATTCTCAAACTGGAATGATGGAATTTGAACTCACGGTCTCTGGATTGTTTGTCGAGGTCTCAGGATTACTCATTTACCTAACCACTACACTACCATATTCCAGCTGTGAAAAATGTGGCTGGACATTGGGAGAAGATTGGATATGGTTGGCTGTGATTCACCCCATGGTTAAATACCCTGCCAACACTCAGACAATTGCATTTATATAGCGCCTTTAACGAAGTAAAATGTCCCAAGGGGCTTCACAGGAGCAATTATCAAACAAAATTTGAAACCGAGCCATATAAGGAGATCGTCTAAAACTAGAGGGCATAACACAGGATAAGGGGTCGGCCAATTAGGACTGAGATGAGGAGAAATTTCATCACTCAGGGAGTTGTGAATCTTTGGAATTCTCTACCCCAGAGGGCTGTGGAGGCTCAGTCATTGAGCATATTCAAGGCTGGGATCGATAGATTTTTGGACTCTAGGGGTGCTGAGTTTTTGTAGGAAGTGATTAGTGTCGCGACAGAAGCTGGGGGTTCCCTGTACGATGGGTTTCAGGATGCCCTCGATGTATCCAGAGAGGTTCTCACACAGGGTTCCGTTGCCTGATACGATAGGACGTCCGGGTGTGTTGGCTTTGTGTATCTTTGTGAGGCAGTAGAAGTCTCCCACGCGGGGAGTACGTGGGATGAGAGTGCGTAGGATGCTTTGAAGGTCTGGATCGAAGGTCTTGATCAGTTTGTTGAGCTGGTGGGTGTGTTCTTTGGTCGGATCTGCGGGTAACCGTCTGTAGTGTTCCTGGTTGTCCAGTTGTCGGTATGCTTCTTTGCAATAGTCCGTTCTGTTCTGTATGACGATGGCTCCTCCTTTCTCCGCTGGTTTGATGACGATGTTGCGGTTGGTCTTGAGAGCGTTGATGGCGTTGCGTTGTGCTCGGGTGACATTCTGGACTGTCTTGTGAGTGCGGCTGATAAATCTGGCATTGACGCATTTCCTGACAGCTTGAGCATACATGTCAAGCTTAGGGCAGCGACCCTCCGGAGGAGTCCAGTTTGACTCTTTCTTCTTCAGTTGCTGTACCGCGGATCCCTCTGTCTGCTGTTCTGCTGTGTGAGAACCTCTCTGGATACGTCGAGGTCATCCTGAAACCCATCGTACAGGGAACCCCCAGCTTCTGTCGTGACACTACAGACTTCCTACAAAAACTCAGCACCCACGGACCAGTTGAACCAGGAACACTTCTCACCACGATGGACGTCTCGGCACTCTACACCAGTATCCCCCACGATGACGGCATCGCTGCAACAGCATCAATACTCAACACCAACAACAGCCAATCTCCAGACGCCATCCTACAACTCATCCGCTTCATCCTGGATCACAATGTCTTCACCTTCGATAACCAGTTCTTTACCCAAACACACGGAACAGCCATGGGGACCAAATTCGCATCCCACTATGCCAACATTTTCATGCACAAGTTCGAGCACGACTTCTTCACTGCACAGGACCTACAACCAACACTATACACCAGATACATCGACGACATTTTCTTCCTATGGACCCATGGCGAAGAATCACTGAAGAGACTACACGATAACATCAACAAGTTCCATCCCACCATCAAACTCACCATGGACTACTCCTCAGAATCGGTTTCTTTCTTGGACACACGAATCTCCATCAAAGACGGGCACCTCAGCACCTCACTCTACCGCAAGCCCACGGACAACCTCACGATGCTCCACTTTTCCAGCTCCCACCCTAACCACGTCAAAGAGGCCATCCCCTATGGACAGGCCCTGCGAATACACAGGGTCTGCTCAGACGAGGAGGAACGTGATAGACACCTACAGACGCTGAAAGACGCCCTCGTAAGAACGGGATATGACGTTCGACTCGTCGATTGACAGTTCCGACAGGCCACAGCGAAAAATCGCATAGACCTCCTCAGAAGACTAACACGGGACGCAACCAACAGAGTACCCTTCATCGTCCAGTACTTCCCCGGAGCGGAGAAACTACGCCATGTTCTCCGCAGCCTTCAACATGTCATCGATGACGACGATCACCTCGCTAAGGCCATCCCCACACCTCCACTACTCGCCTTCAAACAGCCACCAAACCTCAAACAGACCATCGTTCGCAGCAAATTACCCAGCTTTCAGGAGAACAGCATCCACGACACCACACAACCCTGCCACGGTAACCTCTGCAAGACATGCCAGATCATCGACACAGATACCACCATCACACGAGAGGACACCACCCACCAGGTACATGGTTCATACTCCTGTGACTCGGCCAACGTTGTCTACCTCATACACTGCAGGAAAGGATGCCCCGGAGCATGGTACATTGGCGAGACCATGCAGACACTGCGACAACGGATGAACGGACACCGCGCAACAATCGCCAAACAGGAGGGTTCCCTCCCAGTCGGGGAACACTTCAGCAGTCAAGGACATTCAGCCACCGATCTTCGGGTAAGCGTTCTCCAAGGCGGCCTTCGAGACACACGACAACGCAAAATCATCAAACAGAAATTGATAGCCAAGTTCCGCACCCATGAGGACGGCCTCAACCGGGATCTTGGGTTCATGTCACGCTACATGTAACCCCACCAGCGAAAAAAAGTTATCTGTTTTTAACACAATGGGTCACTCTCTGTCTTTCTCTTCCTTTCGGATGTTTCTCTCTCTCTCTCTCTCTGTCTTTTGTTCTGGCCGTTTGTGTATTCGGTGGTCCTGTAGGTAACATCACTCTGTCTGAACACTTTGATTGCCTTGACAACGGGCAGCTGGAAAGATTATCTGTAATCACCAGGTATTGTTCTCTGACTATAAATGCGGTAACCTTCCATGGAATCCCACACTCGCTCACCTGACGAAGGAGAAAGCCTCGAAATCTTGTGATTTTCAAATAAAACAGTTGGACTATAACCTGGTGTTGTAAGATTCCTTACATTGATTAAAATTAGGGATTGGGGGAGCGCAGAAATCTCGGAGGGTTGTAGGGCTGGAGGGGGTTACAGAGATCGGGAGGGGGCGAGGCCATGGAGGGATATGAAAACAAGGATGGGAGCCAATGTAGGTCAGCGAGCACAGGGGGCAATGGGTGAACGGGACTAGGTGTGAGTGATGGGTGAACAGAGTTTTGGATGAGCTCAAGTGCTTCACACATGAAAAATGGCCACTTGGTACGAGATATCACAAGGCAGTCAGCGCCTGTGCCCGAACAAGAGTCAGCGTCTTCAGGAGGGGGGTGTCGAAAGTGGGGCAAATAAATGAAGAGTGACTGTGATATACACCGTACGGTTCCAGCACTTTCTACCATATTTGTGTGCACGTGATTAACCAGCTAGCCATGTTATCTAATACCTGCTGCAGGCTGTACTGAACAATATATACTGAACAATATATACTGCATAATATGTATTGAATATATACTGAACAACACATGCTGAACAGTCGATGGATGTCTTTGCGAATGGAAATCTGTTTCCAATGGTGTGCCACAGGGCTCAGTGTTGGGTCCCTTGCTGTTTGTGGTATATATTAATGATTTGGACTTGAATGTAGGGGGCATGATTGGCAAATTTGCAGACGACACAAAAATTGGCCGTGTAGTTGATAGTGAAGAGGATAGCTGTAGACTCCAAGAAGATATCAATGGGTTGGTGGAGTGGGCGGAAAATGGCAAATGGAGTTCAACCCGGAGAAGTGTGAGGTAATGCACTTAGGGAGGGCAAACAGTAAAAGGGAATACGCAGTAAACAGGAATATATTGAGAGGGGTAGAGGAAGTGAGAGACCTTGGAGTGCATGTGCACAGGTCCCTGAAGGTGGCAGTACAGGTAGATAAGGTTGTGAAGAAGGCATATGGAATGCTCTCCGTTATTAGCCGAGGCATAGAATACAAAAGCAGGGATGTAATGATGGAACTGTATAAAACGCTGGTAAGGCCACATCTGGAGTATTGTGCACAGTTCTGGTCACCACATTACAGGAAGGACGTAATTGCTCTGGAGAGAGTGCAGAGAAGATTTACAAGAATGTTGCCAGGGCTTGAAAATTGCAGCTACGAGGAGAGATTGGATAGGCTGGGGTTGTTTTCCTTGGAGCAGAGGAGGCTGAGGGGAGACTTGATTGAGGTGCACAAAATTATGAGGGGCCCAGATAGAGTAAACAGGAAGTACCTGTTTCCCCTAGCGGAGAGTTCAGGAACTGGAGGACATAGATTTAAGCTGATTGGCGGAAGGATTAGAGGGGACATGAGGAAAAACTTTTTTACCCAGAGGGTGGTGGGTGTATGGAATTCACTGCCCGAATTGGTGGTAGAGGCAGGGACCCTCAACTCTTTAAAAAAGTACCTGGACCTGCACCTAAAGTGCTGGAAGCTGCAGGGCTACGGACCGGGTGCTGGAAGGTGGGATTAGAATGGGCACCTGGTTGTTCTTCGAGCCGGCGCGGACACGATGGGCCGAATGGCCCCCTTCTGTGCTGTATCTTTTCTATGGTTCTAACAATATATACTGCACGATATATACTGATCAATATGTACTGAATGATACATACTGCACAATATATACAAGATAATATATACTGATCAATATATACTGCATGGTATATACTGCATGGTATATGCTACATAATATACAATGCACGATACATACTGAACGATACATACTGAACCATATATACAACATATATACTGAACAATATATCCTGCATAGTATATACTGAATAATGTACTGCACAGTATACATTGCATAATAAATACTGCACAATATATACAACATATACTGCATAGTAACTACTGTGCAATACATGCAGTGAAAATTATACTGTATAATATATATTCCATCACACTGATCCACAAACCTGCTGTATAAATTGAACAAAAAGAAAAAGATAGAGAAAAGGAGAAGAAAAATAAACATTTCAAAGTGTTTTGCATATAATTAAATACTGTGACGTGCAGTGACTGTTATAATGGAAAATACAGCAGCCATTCTGTGCAAGCAACATTTCACAAGCTCCAACGAGGTGACTTTTTTTTTTTATTCGTTCACGGGATGTGGGCGTCGCTGGCAAGGCCGGCATTTATTGCCCATCCCTACACGGTGTGGGTTGAGGGAAGAATGTGGTGAAGGGACTGGGAGAACCCCCTGCTCTTCTTTGAATAATTCCATGGGATCTTTAACAACCAAGTGAACAGGCAGATGGGGCCTTGATGTTCTGATTTGGGCTCGTGCCACATACTTTATCTCATGCCCATACAGAAAGGCTGCCACAATAAACAAGGCCCTACTGCCTATCAACTGAATCATGTCCTTATGCACAAAGTATCAGATAGTGCTGCATGCCCAGAGTAAGCAATTAAAGCCTGTGCTGCTGATAAACCCACAGAAATTAATAATTTTTTTTATTCATTCATGGGATGTGGGCGTCGCTGGCGAGGCCGGCATTTATTGCCCATCCCTAATTGCCCTTGAGAAGGTGGTGGTGAGCCGCCTTCTTGAACCGCTGTAGTCCGTGTGGTGAAGGTTCTCCCACAGTGCTGTTAGGTAGGGAGTATATAATGCACCTTATAGTTTCTGACTGATGAACAAATAACATCCTGACAGACCATAATATTACATAGAATTTACAGCACAGAAACAGGCCATTCGGCCCAACAGGTCCATGCCGGTGTTTATGCTCCACACGAGCCTCCTCCCTCCCTACTTCATCTCACCCTATCAGCATATCCTTCTATTCCTTTCTCCCTCATGTGTTTATCGAGCTTCCCCTTAAATGTATCTACACTATTCACCTCAACTACTCCTTGTGGGAGTGAGTTCCACATTCTCACCACTCTCTGGGTAAAGAAGTTTCTCCTGAATTCCCTATTGGATTTATTAGTGACTCTCTTATATTTATGGCCCCCTAGTTCTGGTCTCTCCCACAAGTGGAAACATCTTCTCTACGTCTACCCTATCAAACCCCTTCATAATTTTAAAGACATCCATCAGGTCACCCCTCAGCCTTATCTTTTCAAGAGAAAAGAGCCCCAGCCATATATCTCAGACCATAAACTACAAATCAGGATTATTAAGAAGTAAAATTAGTAAAAACATCTGCAACACAGCAGATTTTACTAGATTACAGAAGTTTACTTAAACTTACAGGCCCTGTCCCAAAACAATAAAAACATAGAGTCATAGAGTTATACAGCACGGATAGAGGCCCTTCGGCCCATCGTGTCCGCACCGGCCATCAAGCCCTGTCTACTCTAATCCCATATTCCAGCATTTGGTCCGTAGCCTTGTATGCTATGGCATTTCAAGTGCTCATCCAAATGCTTCTTGAATGTTGTGAGGGTTCCTGCCTCCACAACCCTTTCAGGCAGTGAGTTCCAGACTCCAACCACCCTCTGGGTGAAAAAGTTCTTTCTCAAATCCCCTCTAAACCTCCCGCCTTTTACCTTGAATCTATGTCCCCTTGTTATAGAACCCTCAACGAAGGGAAAAAGCTCCTTAGTATTACATCTTGAAATTCTGATCATTTTCTGCAATGTCAAACTTGCACCTTGACCCAAGATGCATAATGTGAAGTTTCGATGTGAAATTGGTTATTCCTACAGAGTCGAGTTCTATCACCCCAAGCTACCCTGGCCTGACAAGAACTGAACTAACCAAAAGTGAGCAGTCCTGAAAAGTGTGTGCACTATCGCTCCTGACAGGGAGAGCGGGTCAGAGAGAGCGGGTCAGAGAGAGCGGGTCAGAGAGAGCGGGTCAGAGAGAGCGGGTCAGAGAGTGGGAGTCAGAGAGTGGGAGTCAGAGAGTGGGAGTCAGAGAGTGGGAGTCAGAGAGTGGGAGTCAGAGAGTGGGAGTCAGAGAGTGGGAGTCAGAGAGTGGGAGTCAGAGAGTGGGAGTCAGAGAGTGGGAGTCAGAGAGTGGGAGTCAGAGAGTGGGAGTCAGAGAGTGGGAGTCAGAGAGTGGGAGTCAGAGAGTGGGAGTCAGAGAGTGGGAGTCAGAGAGTGGGAGTCAGAGAGGGGGAGTCAGAGAGGGGGAGTCAGAGAGCGGGAGTCAGAGAGCGGGAGTCAGAGAGCGGGAGTCAGAGAGCGGGAGTCAGAGAGCGGGAGTCAGAGAGCGGGAGTCAGAGAGCGGGAGTCAGAGAGCGGGAGTCAGAGAGAGGGAGTCAGAGAGAGGGAGTCAGAGAGAGGGAGTCAGAGAGTGGGAGTCAGAGAGTGGGAGTCAGAGAGTGGGGGTCAGAGAGTGGGGGTCAGAGAGTGGGGGTCAGAGAGTGGGGGTCAGAGAGTGGGGGTCAGAGAGAGGGAGTCAGAGAGAGGGAGTCAGAGAGAGCGGGTCAGAGAGAGCGGGTCAGAGAGAGCGGGTCAGAGAGAGCGGGTCAGAGAGAGCGGGTCAGAGAGAGCGGGTCAGAGAGAGCGGGTCAGAGAGAGCGGGTCAGAGAGAGCGGGTCAGAGAGAGCGGGAGTCAGAGAGAGGGAGTCAGAGAGAGGGAGTCAGAGAGAGGGAGTCAGAGAGTGGGAGTCAGAGAGAGGGAGTCAGAGAGAGGGAGTCAGAGAGAGGGAGTCAGAGAGAGGGAGTCAGAGAGAGCGAGTCAGAGAGAGCGGGTCAGGGAGAGCGGGTCAGAGAGAGCGGGTCAGAGAGAGCGGGTCAGAGAGAGCGAGTCAGAGAGAGGGAGTCAGAGAGCGGGTCAGAGAGAGCGGGTCAGAGAGAGGGAGTCAGAGAGAGCGGGTCAGAGAGAGAGTCAGAGAGTGGGTCAGAGTCAGAGAGTGGGTCAGAGTCAGAGAGTGGGTCAGAGTCAGAGAGTGGGTCAGAGTCAGAGAGTGGGTCAGAGTCAGAGAGTGGGTCAGAGTCAGAGAGTGGGTCAGAGTCAGAGTACAGTGGCTATGTTACTGGACTAATGATCCAGAGAATCTGAGCTCAAAACCTATGCGAGAATTTGAATTCAGTTTTTTAAAAATCTGGAAATAAAAAGCTGGTCTCAGTAAAAGTGACCGTGAAGCTGTGGGATTGTCGTAAAAACCCAACTGGTTCACTAATGTCCTTTAGCGAAGGAAACCTGCCGTCCTTACCCAGTCTGGGCCTAAATGTGACTCCAGTCCCCACACCAAATGTGGTTGACTCTTAACTGCAAACAGGGCAACTAGGGATGGGCATTAAATGCCGGCCTTGCCTGCGACACCCCCAACCTGAGAATGAATTAAAATATTAGCATATCAAAGATGCCAATCTGTGTTGCAAGCCTCTCTCCAACCCAATCCTACCAGGAACATGGGATCAATAACGTCACCATTTTTGTTTCATTGTGGAATTTTGTGATTACAGAATCAAATGAGTGGGATTTTTAATGAGGGCAATTTTTTTAAAAAAGAACTGCTTAAGAAAGAAAGAATTTGCATTTATATAGCGCCGTTTGCAATCTCACGATGTCCCAAAGCACTTTACAGCTAATGAAGTACTTTTGAAGTGTAGTCACTGTTGAAATGTAGGGAAACGCAGCAGCCATTTTGCGCACAGCAAGATCCCACAAACAGCAATGAAACAAATGACCAGATAACGAGTGGTTGGGATCTGGAATGCACTGCCTGAGGGGGTGGTGGAGGCAGATTCAATCATGGCCTTCAAAAGGGAACTGGGGAAGTACTTGAAAGGAAACAATTTGCAGGGCTATGGGGATAGGTGGGAGAGTGGGACTAGCTGGATTGCTCTTGCATAGAGCCAGCGCGGACTCGATGGTCCGAATGGCCTCCTTCCGTGCTGTAACCTTTCTATGATTCTATGATAATCTATCTTTTTAGGTGTTGGTTGAGGGATAAGCATTGGCCAGAACACCGACTGTGGGAACTTTTACATCCACCCGAGAGGGCAGATGAGGCCTTGATTTAACGTTTCATCCAAAAGATGGCACCTCCAACAATGCAGCACTCCCTCAGTACTGCACTGGGAGTGTCAGCCTGGATTATGGGCTCATGTCTCTGGAGTGAGACTTGAACCCATGACCTTCTGACTCGGAGTTGAGAGTGCTGCCCACTGAGCCACGCTGACCCTTAAACCAAGAAACAGAATTTGGGGTGAAAAAAACATGGACAAAATACTCAATATTTGGTTCAAAGCCTCAGCTGAAAGGTAAATATTATTGGGTGTCAGCTCTTAGTGTTATGTGCTCTTGCGATGTGGACGACACTAGTGTGGCAGAATTTATTGCCTGTCCATCATTGCCCCGAGGGCATTAAGAGTTGATCACATAATGGAGGACTGGAGTTATATGTAGGCCAGGCCAGGTAGGAGTTCCCTTTTCTGATGGGCATTGGTGAACAAGTTGGGTTTTTACAACAATCTGGTAGCTTTCATAGTCATTTTCTGTGCCAGCTCACAAATTACCAGCTTTGTAGAATTTAATTTCACAATTTACTATGCAGGGATTGTGAACCCACATGCCCTGGGTTACTATTCAGTACTATAACAACAAGGCTACCATTCCCATAACTCATTTATATATAGATCACCACCCACCAGAGGCACTGCCATCAAGGCAGCTCTTTGGCCAATAACTCTTCGGCCAATTGCGTTGAGTGTTTCTTCATCCAAGGGATAATGAGGTAAGAATGCAACTTGTAATTTTGTGGCTTTTGTAATTTCATAATTTGGATTAATGGCATTGACTGGGCATTGGGAGTCACAGCACAGAGCACAGCACAGGAGAAAGTAGGATGGGTGTAGCTGGGAGTAGAGTTAAGAAGGGGATAAGGACTTGGTCTAACTTGCAATTACTGGTAAAAATTTATGCTGTGCTTCAGCGGAAGGCACCATGTGGCTCTCCATCTCCAGAAACCTTGGCCCAGATTCGATTTGAGATTCAAGGCTCAAAGCTGCCTCTACATCCCACAGAGCTATAAAAAAACCAGCTTCCTCCTACAGCCAAGTGCTCCGGGACTACTGAACAAGTCACAACAACATACATTTCAATCGGGCTCCTGATGAAAGAAAGAAAAGAAAGAACAACTTGCATTTATATAGCGCCTTTCACGACCTCAGAAAGTCCCAAAGCGCTTTACAGCCAATGAAGTACTTTCTGAAGTGTAGCCACTGTTGTAATGTAGGAAATGTGACAGCCAATTTGCACACAGCAAGATCCCACAAACAGCAATGTGATAATAACCAGATAATCTGTTTTAGCAATGTTGGTTGAGGGATAAATATTGGCCAGGACACTGGGGAGAACTCCCCTACTCTTCTTTGAAATAGTGGCCGTGGGATCATTTACATCCACCTGAGAGGGCAGACAGGGCCTCAGTTTTACGTCTCATCCAAAAGGCGACACCTCCGACAGAGCAGCACTCCCTCAGCACTGCACTGGGAGTGTCAGCCTGGATTTTGTGCTCCAGTCTTTAGGGAGGGGCTTGAACCCACGACCTTCTGGCTCAGAGGCGAGACAGCGTCCTCATGAGCCATGGCTGACATTTAGAGAGTGTCTTAGAGCTTTACAGTAATGTACATTTCCTCATGTACTGAGAGACACCACGAGGCGGCAGCAATTACAGCAACTTGCCTTTACCCTATCTTATCCTATCCTGCAGTAAGTCCCGCTCGCCCTTCACCCCCGTCCTTGCCAACCTACATTGGCTCCCGGTCTCCCAACACCTCAAAGCTAAAATGATCATCCTTTTCTTTAAATCTCTCTGTGGCCTCTCCCTCTCCTAATCTCTGTGTGATCTCCTTCAGCATCTACAACCTTCCACCCCAGAACCCTCTCCATTCCTCAAACTCATATAAGTTATGTAAGTGTCGAATTAGGTTAAACATCAGGACGGAGGGGGTTTTTTCTTCTCCCAAGAAGGTCATCGACCTCTGGAAGAAGTTTCTGGCTTGGGCAGCGGGTGCAGATTCACGGCAAACTTTCAAAAAGGGAGCTGAGTGAGTCCCTGGGGGAGGCTGATATCACTGCGTACCAATGGGTAGGTGGGATGTTGGGTGATGTACCGAATTTTAGGAGTGCATTTCGTGAAGTGGTAATCGTGAGTGCTGAACAACCACACGCTCAGGATTCGCTGTGTGTAATTACATAGAATCACAGAATGTACAGCACAGAAACAGGCCATTCGGCCCAACAGGTCCGTGCCAGGTTTATACTGCACACAAGTCTCCTCCCTCCCTACTTCATCCAACCCTATCACCATATCCTTCTATTCCTTTCTCCCTCATGTGATTATCTAGGTTCCCCTTAAATGTATCTACACTATTCACCTCAACTACACCTTGTGGTAATGAGTTCCACATTCTCACCACTCTCTGGGTAAAGATTTATTCGTGACTCTTTTATATTTATGGCCCTGGTTCTGGTCTCCCCAACAAGTGGAAACATTTTCTCTACGTCTACCCTATCGAATACCTTCATAATTTTGAAGGACTCTATCAGGTCCTCAACCTTCTCCTTTCTAGAGAAAACAGCCCCGGCCTGTTCAGCCTGGCCTGATATTTATGACCTGGGGATTCCTGGGAACTGAACGACCCAGTTCAGCTCTCCAGTGGTTAGCATGCACCATTCACTTCTTGCACGGCAGGGAGCTGAGTGACTGAATGTCAACAGTAATCTGCCTAGTTAATGAGCACTGTTCATTAGCAGAACACAAACACTCCTCAATTTGTTTCATTTATTTTCATTCATTGCACTGGAATGACAAAGGACTCAATTGTGGGCTGTGAAATTTTTCCTGAGGGAGCAAGAGGACAGATGCCAATAAGAACATGAGATGGCCATCAGGTCAAAGATTCACCATCCCTTATTGATAAATCAACCACGTTATCCCTCAATCCCAACCTTCTCACCATATCCCTCAATCCCACCTTCTCACCATATCCCTCAATCCCACCTTCTCACCATATCCCTCAATCCCACCTACCCACCTTCTCCCCATATCCCTCAATCCCACCTACCCACCTTCTCCCCATATCCCTCAATCCCACCTACCCACCTTCTCCCCATATCCCTCAATCCCACCTACCCATCTTCTCACCCCAAGGCTGCTCACATCCACGCAACAGTACCCCCACGTTCTTCTTAACAAATCATTAGCCTTTGCCAAACGGGACTAAGATTGGTCGGTTTGTTGTGGTGATGACTCACTTCAGCGGATAAAGAAAAACTGGAAAGCAAAAGAAGAGATTGATATCTACGCACCCGGTGCTGATTCGATTTTTCCCGAAGCTCCCAACGTAGTGCCATGCCAGAAGAAGCAAGACAAGAGAAGGGCAAAGACAGAGCCCTCCACAGAAAGAATCATTTCCACATGCCGTGCAATCTCAACCATCACACCTTGTACGAGGTGCACAAGCCTCTCACTTAATGCTGGCGGCTTCCGAGCTGCAGCCTCAAATGTACAAACACCTTCCACCTTCCAATATGCAAAGTTCCCTGACCAAACAATTAAACTCTAATTGACCTGAGCCTGTGTTTACTTAACAACAATTAGATTCTGTGGCCTTAAAGAGACATGCTACCACCTCAGCAGCAGAATAATACTTTGTACATTACATAATAGTACTCCAACACTAACTCTTCTCGTTATCAAATAGAGGGTCACCCGATAAGATCATGGATCATAGAATGATAGGCCATTCAGCCCATCGTGCCTGTGCCCGATCGTTGAAAGTGCTATCCAATTAGTCCTCTTTCCCCATAGCCCGACAAATTTTTCCTTTTCAAGTATTTATCCAATTCCCTTTTGAAAGTTACTATTGAATCTGCTTCCACCGCCCTTTCAGGCAGCACATTCCAGATCAGAACAACTCACTGCGTATAAAAAAAATTCTCCTCATCTACCCTCTGGTTCTTTTGCCGATCACCTTAAATCTGTGTCCTCTGGTTACCGACCCTCCTGCCACTGGAAACAGTTTCTCCCTATTTACTCTATCAAAACCCTTCATAATCAGCTTGTAATTTTAAAAATATGGATTGGTAATGATCTCAGTGAGGCTGGAAGCCTGTAATTAATCCAGAGCCTTAAGTCAGCCCCTAAAGTGCCCATAAACCTGCTGCAAGTGAGTGACAATCTACAGCAACCTCGAGATTTACTGGCACTTGTCTCCCCTCCTCTCCTGAAGACTCCAAAATTGGTTGGGGTACAATTCCCAGCCAGGCCCCCTCAAACATCCACCCCACCCCAGTACTTCATCCAAGACAACATTATTCATGTGAGAGTCCAGACAGAGAGCGTCAGCAGGCTGCTTGACCATGGGGTGCATCACAGCCAAGGCTGATCAGGGTCTCACTCTACACCCACACCCTCACCCTCACCCCCCATTTCTAGTACAACAACAAAAATTTACAAGGCACTTTGCAGAAACGTAATCAGACAAGAAATCTGTGCAGAGCCAATGAATGAGGTTGACGACCAAAAGCTTGGTGATAGAGGTATATTATAAGGAAGGTCTTAAAACAGAAGAGGAGAGGGTGGTGGAGCGAAGGGTGGGAGGGGGGGGATGCATCAGCTGACAGGGAGGGAGGTACAAGAGGCTGCAGTGTCCAATAGTCAGGGTGAGCGCTGAACAGCTTTCCTTGTCCTTCAAACAAGGAGGAACAGAGATCTCAGAGAGTGCAGCACTCCCTCAATACTGCCCCTCCGACAGTGCAGCACTCCCTCAATACTGCCCCTCCGACAGTGCAGCACTCCCTCAATACTGACCCTCCGACAGTGCAGCACTCCCTCAGTACTGACCCTCCGACAGTGCAGCGCTCCCTCAGTACTGACCCTCCGACAGTGCAGCACTCCCTCAGTACTGACCCTCTGACAGTGCAGCACTCCCTCAGTACTGACCCTCCGACAGTGCAGCGCTCCCTCGGTACTGACCCTCCGACAGTGCAGCGCTCCCTCAGTACTGATCCTCCGACAGTGCAGCGCTCCCTCAGTACTGACCCTCCGACAGTGCAGCGCTCCCTCAGTACTGACCCTCCGACAGTGCAGCACTCCCTCAGTACTGACCCTCCGACAGTGCAGCGCTCCCTCGGTACTGACCCTCCGACAGTGCAGCACTCCCTCAGTACTGACCCTCCGACAGTGCAGCGCTCCCTCGGTACTGACCCTCCGACAGTGCAGCACTCCCTCAGTACTGACCCTCCGACAGTGCAGCGCTCCCTCGGTACTGACCCTCCGACAGTGCAGCGCTCCCTCGGTACTGACCCTCCGACAGTGCAGCGCTCCCTCAGTACTGACCCTCCGACAGTGCAGCGCTCCCTCAGTACTGACCCTCCGACAGTGCAGCACTCCCTCAGTACTGACCCTCCGACAGTGCAGCGCTCCCTCAGTACTGACCCTCCGACAGTCAGCACTCCCTCAGTACTGACCCTCCGACAGTGCAGCGCTCCCTCAGTACTGACCCTCCGACAGTGCAGCGCTCCCTCCTCCACAACAACAACTTGCATTTATTTTGCGCCTTTGACGCAGTAAAATGTCCCAAGGCGCTTCACAGGGAAGATTATCAAACAAAATTTGACACCGAGCCACATAAGGAGATATTAGGACAGGTGAAGAAAAGGGGGAGGTCAAAGGGGTAGGTTTTAAGGAGCGTCTTAAAGGAGGAGAGAGAGGTAGAGAGGTAGAGAGGTTGAGGGAGGGAATTCCAGAGCTTAGGGCCTAGGCAGCTGAAGGCACGGCCGCCAATGGGGGAATGATTAAAATCAGGGATGGACAAGAGGCCAGAATTGGAGGAGCGCAGAGATCTCGGAGGTTTGTAGGGCTGGAGGAGGTTACAGAGATAGGGAGCGGGCGAGGCCATGGAGGGATTTGAAAACAAGGATGCAAATTTTATATTGGAGGTATTGGGGGCTGGGAGCCAATCTAGGTCAGGGGGTGATGGGTGAACAGGACTTGGTGCGAGTTCGGATTCAGGCAGCAGAGTTTTGGATGAGCTCAAGTTTATGGAGGGTGAGAGATGGGAGGCCGGGCAGGAGAGGATTGGAATAGTCGAGGCTAGAGGTAACAAGGCATGGATGAGGGTTTGAGCAGCAGATGAGCTGAGGCAGGGGCGGAGACGGGCGATGTTACGGAGGTGGAAGTCGGTGGTCTTGGAGATGGAGTTGATATGGGGTCGGAAGCTCATCTCAGGGTCAAATCGGATGTCGAGGTTGTGAGCGGTCTGGTTCAGTCTGAGACAGCGGCCGGGAGAGGGACGGAGTCGCTGACAAGAGTACAGAGTTTGTAATGGGGTCCAAGGACGATTGCTTCACCACTTCCCAATGTTTGACTGGAGAAAACTGCAGCTCATCCAGGACTGGATGTGGGACAAGCAGTCTGGCAACACAGAGGCAGCGGAGGGGTCGAGGGAGGTCATGGAGTCCCACATTCCTAGAAGTCCCTTTTATATTTTTGTTTATTTATTTGTTTTTCCAATCTGCACCATGTCCAATTCTACAAACAAGAAAATGCAACTACTGCTCGATGGACAGGCAGCTCCTAGACAAGCTGAGAGGGGATAACAGAGAGCCGTGTCTCAGAAGCCGCAAAAGCAAGTCTCGGAGAAAGCTCAGCAAGAATCTGGCTCAGGTTCAGGCCCGAGCTTCCTCCAGCACTGATGTAACAAGTATGGATTAAGAGGTGACTCATCATCAAAGGATCACAGCTTGCTGCTGACTGTTCTCACAGTAACCCATGGGGTTAGCCGGAACTGAAGAGGGGACAGGCATCCAGATATGATCTCTGCCTCTTCTCATCAAGTATTCCCAGGGTACCCCTCGTTCTCCGAGTCTATATTCTCCTCAATTTTCTCCCCTCTCCCCCAACCCCCTCCCCCAAGACGCTGACCCTCGCCTCGGTTCGTAACCAACGGCTGCTGCCCGCCCTCTGCTGCCTACGTCTTTCAGATGAGACGCGAAACCGAGGCCCCGTCTGCTCTCTCGGGTGGACGTAATAGATCCCACGGCCACTATTTCGAAGAAGAGCAGGAGAGTTCTCCCCAGTGACCTGGGACAATATTTATTCCTCACTAATAAGAACAGACTATCTGGTCATTACCTCGTTGCTGTTTGTGGGATCTTGCTGTGCTTAAATTGGCTGCCGTGTTTTCCACATTACAACAGTGACTACACTTCAAAAGTACTTAATTGGCTGTAAAGCACTTTGGGACGTCCTGAGGTCGTGAAAGGCGCTATAGAAATGCACGTTTTTTTTCTATCTTTATATCAGCTAGGTGACCATTTCTTGAAGTGAGCATGGGCAATGAATCCAACGCAGGAACAGGAGGAGGCCATTCTGCCCCTCCAGCCTGTCCCGCCATTCAATGAGATCACGGTTGATCTGTACCCTAACTCCATCCACCCACTTTGGCTCCATATCCCTTAATACCCTCGGCGAGCAAAAATCGATCGATCTCAGGTTTAAAATTATTAATTGAGCGTCTAGTGCTTTTAGTGGGAGAGAGTTCCACACTTCTCCCACCCATTGTGTGAAGAAGTGTTTCCTGACTTCTCTCCCTGGCTCTGATTTTAAGGGGTTGGAACGTAAATGGGGCATCGGAGCAGAGCCCAATCTTGTCACCTCGTGTCTACGCACAGGCAGGCGCTTTCTAGAGGAGTCACTCAATGGCAGTGGGGAGCAGGAAGCAGACTGACCCATCCTCCCCTCCACCAAGATCAGCAAACTCGGCACGGACTGGGAAAGGAAGCTGGTGTGTTTAAAATTATCTTTGATATGAGTAAACGAGGAGAAATCGTTTCCAGTGATGGGAGAGTCGGGAATCAGAGGACACAAATTTAAGGTAATTGGCCAATAGAAAAGAGGGGAGATGAGGAGATTTTTTTTTTACGCAGCGAGTTGTCATGATCGGGAATGTGGAAGTAGATTCAATAGTAACTTTCAAAAGGGAATTGAATATATAAGACAGAAAGACTTGTATTTATACAGCACCTTTCACGACCACAGGATATCACAAAACACTTTACAACCAAAAAAGCACTTTGTAAAAGAAAAAAGTGCTCAGTGTTGTAATGTAGAAAACGCAGCAGCCAATTAGTGCACAGCAAGATCCCCCAAACAGCAACGTGATAATGACCAGATAATCTGTTTTGGTGATGTTGGTTGAGGGATAAATATTGACCAGGACACCTACTCTTCTTCAAAATAGTACCATAGGATCTTCTACAACCAACTAAGAAGGCAGACAGGGCCTCTGTTTAATGTCTCATCTGAAAGACAGCACCTCCCACAGTGCAGCGCTCCCTCAGTACTGACCCTCCGACAGTGCAGCGCTACCTCAGTACTGACCCTCCGACAGTGCAGCGCTCCCTCAGTACTGACCCTCCGACAGACAGTGCAGCACACCCTCAGTACTGACCCTCCGACAGTGCGAGCACTCCCTCAGTACTGACCCTCCGACAGTGCAGCACTCCCTCAGTACTGACCCTCCGACAGTGCAGCACTCCCTCAGTACTGACCCTCCGACAGTGCAGCGCTCCCTCAGTACTGACCCTCCGACAGTGCAGCGCTCCCTCAGTACTGACCCTCCGACAGTGCAGCGCTCCCTCAGTACTGACCCTCCGACAGTGCAGCGCTCCCTCAGTACTGACCCTCCGACAGTGCAGCGCTCCCTCAGTACTGACCCTCCGACAGTGCAGCGCTCCCTCAGTACTGACCCTCCGACAGTGCAGCGCTCCCTCAGTACTGACCCTCCGACAGTGCAGCGCTCCCTCAGTACTGACCCTCCGACAGTGCAGCGCTCCCTCAGTACTGAACCCTCCGACAGTGCAGCGCTCCCTCAGTACTGACCCCTCCGACAGTGCAGCGCTCCCTCAGTACTGACCCTCCGACAGTGCAGCACTCCCTCAGTACTGACCCTCCGACAGTGCAGCGCTCCCTCAGTACTGACCCTCCGACAGTGCGGCGCTCCCTCAGTACTGACCCTCCGACAGTGCAGCACTCCCTCAGTACTGACCCTCCGACGAGTGCAGCACTCCCTCAGTACTGACCCTCCGACAGTGCAGCACTCCCTCAGTACTGACCCCTCCGACAGTGCAGCACTCCCTCAGTACTGACCCTCCGACAGTGCAGCACTCCCTCAGTACTGACCCTCCGACAAGTGCAGCGGCTCCCTCAGTACTCCACTGGGAGTGTCAGCCTGGATTATGGGGTCAAGTCCCCTGGAGTGGGACTCAAACCCACGACCTTCTGAATCGAGGCGAGGCTGCTACTCACTGAGCCACGGCTGACACACTATAGTAGAAAAGGAGGCTTTTTCTGGGCTATGGGGAAAAAAGCGCAGGGGTCGGGGGTGGGGGCGGAGTGGGGATTAGTTGAACAGCTCTTTCAAAGAGCTGGCACAGGCACGATGGGCCAAATGACCTCCATCTGCGCTGTACGATTCTATGTTTCGAGGTTTCATCTACTCATTGGACAAGCTCACTGAAGCATCAGGGGATTTTCCGTTTCAGTGGTCGGCTGAGCCTGCGATCCCTTTCACTTTTCTACACTCACTGTCGAAGCTCACACATGGCCTTCACCCCCCCCCCCTCCCCCTTTTGTAATTAAGGAGAGTGGCCGCGCAGTTTGAAGGTGTTCTCATACCGAGCAGAGTCAGCCAACGATGAAACAGTGCAGCTGTCATCCGTCACTCCCTGCTTGGCCCCCTTTAATGAAGAACCAGCTTAATTCCTCCGCACTGCTCTGGAGATGGATCATTGCAATGAAACAGGAATCTGTATCCCAGGGAGCCTGTCAGTTAGGGAGGAAAGAGAGAGAGAGGGAGGGAGAGAGAGAGAGAGAGGGAGAGAGAGAGGGAGAGAGAGAGGAGGGAGGGAGAGAGAGAGGGAGGGAGAGAGAGAGGGAGGGAGGGAGAGAGAGGAGGGAGAGAGAGAGGGAGGGAGAGAGAGAGGGAGGGAGAGAGAGAGGGAGGGAGGGAGAGAGAGAGGGAGGGAGAGAGAGGGAGGGGAGAGAGGGGAGAGAGAGGGATGAGAGAGAGAGAGAGGGAGGGAGAGGAGGGAGGGAGAGAGAGGAGGGAGAGAGGGAGGGAGAGAGAGGGAGAGAGAGGGAGAGGAGAGGGGAGGGAGAGAGCTGTCGGAGCGTGAGAGGGAATGCTGAGAGTCGCACGTAAAGGCATTCTTCCCGAGGATTTAGCAAAGCTCCGCACTCTCTCCTGTTGCGAAGCGAGTCTCCGATCTCCCAGAGGCACCGTTTAGTCTGCTGCACAACCCAGCTGGAGTGACAAACACGCACCGTACCTGCCAGGATTCCTCCGATGACAAGAGGCCTGTTGGAGGATTCCCTGTCGTGACAATGACCTGATGTAAGGTTACTGGAAGCAGCGAGGCTCTTTCCAGGAGGGGAACGTAGGAAGAAACATAGGTAGATAGGAACAGGAGGAGGCCATTCAGCCCCTCAAGCCTGTTCTGCCATTCTATTAGATCATGGCTGACCTGTATCTTAACTCCATTTACCCGCCTTGGTTCCGTAACCCTTAATCCCCTCACCCAACAATAATCTATCAATCTCAGTTTGAAATTTCCAATTGACCCCCAGCCTCAACAGCTTTTTGGGGGAGAGAGTTCCAGATTCCCACTCCCCTTTGTGTGAAGAAGTGCTTCCTGACATCACCCTGAACGGCCTGGCTCTAATTTTAAGGTTCTGCCCCCTTGTTCTGGACTCCCCCCACCAGAGGAAATAGTTTCTCTCTATCTACCCTATCAAATCCTTTAATCATTTTAAACACCTCAATTAGATCACCCCTTAATCTTCTATACTCGAGGGAATACAAGCCGAGTCTCTGCAACCTGGCCTCGTAATTTAACCCTTTAATCCCCGGTATCATTCTGGTGAATCTGCGCTGCACCCCCTCCAAGGCCAATATATCCTTCCTGAGGGGCTTTCATTGGATGCCTCCAATGGTTAAAGCGAACTATCCCACTTTAGCCTGTTCCATTGTGCTAAACATCATCGTTTTGAGCAATTGCAAACATTTTTGGGGGGAGGAGGGAGGGGGAGGAGGGGAGTCTTGGGCAGAATAACAAAGTCGGACACTAATACATCCCTGTAATACGCGGGCAGGGTACAGATCTGGTGCCACTCAGCTCCGCCATTGTCGCTGAACGCTCCTCGCAATGAACACGCATCAATTCCTCGCCAACAGAGGCCAACTCAACATCCGCCTGGTGACTCCTGCCGGTACTCGCGTACGCATGGACACCGGGGGAGGCAGGACCACTCTCTGCAATTATGGCCCTCGACCGCCCAGGGGCTTGGGCAAAAGGTTGGAAGGCACCTGGCATTCATGGTGCCTTACCCCATGGTCAGCACTCTCAGGAGGGCAGCAGAGGGAAGGCATGTCGATCAATGACTGGGATGACGAAACAGAGAATTGTATAATTGTATATGGCTGTGTGTGTATATCCCTGAGTATTTGTGTACAGGCTCTGTGTGTGTACATCCTTGAGTATTTGTGTGCACAGGGTCTGTGTGTATGTATATCCCGAAGTATTCACGTGTACAGACTCTGAGTATGTGTGTGTACAGGCTTGGTGTGTGTGCGTGTGTGTGTGTGTGTGTGTATATCCCTGAGTATTTGTGTGTACAGGATCGGTATACCATAACATGTGCGCGTGCTGTTCTGAGTGACCTATGAGAGTTGCACTGACAGTAATGAGTGGTGAACGTTCTCCACACAATGAACTCTTGTCAAACAACATTCACCCAATCAGACTGCAATTCCAGCTCATTCTCCACATTTCTAAGGAACATATCCCAAACCCTACAGCTGTTCAATGCAGAATATTTATCTCCCGGACCTACTGCAGCCGGAGATAAGAGGCTCCATACATTGTCATAGCTTCACGATAGAATGTGATCGTTTAAGAAAGAACTCAGGAAGATTAGATGGAATGCAAAATTATGAGGCGTTCAATCTTCACACTACAATGGAGCTCAGTGCAGGCAGCACTGGAAGCTGGGCCCGTCCAATGGGTCACTAGGCAACTGCACTGGGAACAGGGCCTGTCCAGTGGGTCACTAGGCAACAGTGCTGAGAACAGGGCCTGTCCAGTGGGTCACGAGGCAACAGCACTGGGAACAGGGCCCGTCCAGTGGGTCACTAGGCAACAGCACTGGGAACAGGGCCTGTCCAATGGGTCACTAGGCAACAGCGCTGGGAACAGGGCCTGTCCAGTGGGTCACTAGGCAACAGTGCTGGGAACAGGGCCCGTCCAGTGGGTCACTAGGCAACAGCACTGGGAACAGGGCTTGTCCAGTGGGTCACTAGGCAACAGCACTGGGAACAGGGCCAATCCTGTGAAGAATCACCTTGTCGTAAAAACATGAAACCTTTCAGGCTGTGGAGGCCATTTCCCAGGTTCCTGGGATCTCTCTTGCTGTCCTGCAAAAGGCAGAACATTTGGAAATCAAACAGCCAGGAACAGCTGGAAAGGGCAGAAGAAAAATACAGAAAGATCGAGAGAGAGAGAGAAAAGGAGAGAAAGGCACAAAAGCATCCTGAAGGATCACCTTGTTGTAAAAACATGAAACCTTTCAGAAAAACAGCAAATTACATCCATCAAAAAGCAAAACACTGCGGATCAGAACTGAAAACAGAAAATGCCTGAAGCACTCTGCAGGTCAGGCAGCATCTTTGGAGAAAGGTAGGGTTAATGTTTCAGGCTGATGAACTTTCACCAAAAAGGTCACCGACCTGAAACGTTAACCCCAAGTTACGTGGGGCCCAAGAGATTACCAAGTGTCACTGAAATAATCTCAGAGGTGCCGTCTTTTCGATGAGACCTTAATCCGAGACCTCGTCTGCCCCTCTAAGATGGACGTAAAAGATTCCATGGCACTATTTCAAAGAAGAGCAGGGAAATTCTCCCCAGCGTCCTGGGCCCTCAACCAACAACACCAAAAAAAAATGAACTGGCCATTCATTTCATTGCTGTTTGTGGGATCTTGCTGCACGTAAAATGGCTGCTCTTTGCCGACACAGTCACTGACCTCAAAATGTAATTCATGGCATGAGAAGCACTTTCAGTCATTTCTGATACATGAGAT